>NW_026683139.1:300000-424603 GCF_027887145.1 Ammospiza caudacuta | reverse complement strand
TTTCCTTGGCAAGAAGCCTAACACCAGGCTGATTTACCTTCCCAGGGTTACTGTTAGGCTTAGGCCTAGGGCTAGGATTTTTAAAACTAGGAAGCCCTTAGCTCCAGGCACACTGCAGCTGTTCAAGGCATCCCAAGGGGAGTACAAAAGTGCAACAACATGGCAGCTTTCACAGCTTTTTCCTTGGCACCATCCCTATACCTAGGCTGATTTATCTGCCTAGGGTTAGGGTTAGGGTTCAGCCTAGGGCTTGGATTTCTTTAACCAGGAAGCCCTGAGTTCCAGGCTTACTTCATCTGCCAAAGGCATCCCAAAGGGAGTGCAGAAGTGCCACAACATGGCTGCTTTCACGGCTTTTCCCTTAGGAAGAACCCTAATACCCGGCTGATTTACCTTCCTAGGGTTACTGTTAGGCTTAGGCCTAGGACTTTTAAAACCAGGAAGCCCTGGCTCCAGGCACACTGCAGCTGCGAAAGGCATCCCAAGGGGAGCGCAAAAAGTGACGCAACTTGGCTGCCACCACTGATATTTCCATGAGACCATCCCGAACCATAGGCTGATTTTCCTTCCTAGGCTTAAGGTTTGAGTTACGCCTAGGGTAAGGGCTCTATTAACCAGAAAGCCCTGAGTTCCAAGAACACAGCAGCTGCGAAGGACTAGCCAAGAAGAGCGCAAAAGTACCACAACATGCCTGCCTCCACAGCTTTTTCCTTGGGGACATGCCTAATTCCTGGCTGATTTGCCTTTCTCGTCTTAGGGTTGGGGTTCGGCCTAGGGCTAGGATTTTTAAAATCAGGAAGCCCTGAGTTCCAGGCACACTGGAGCTGTGAAAGGCATCCAAAAGGGAGTGCAAAAGTGCCACAACATGGCTGCTTTCACGGCTTTTTCCTTGGCAAGAAGCCTAACACCAGGCTGATTTACCTTCCCAGGGTTACTGTTAGGCTTAGGTCTAGGGCTAGGATTTTTAAATCTAGGAAGCCCTTAGCTCCAGGCACACTGCAGCTGTTCAAGGCATCCCATGGGGAGTACAAAAGTGCAACAACATGGCAGCTTTCACAGCTTTTTCCTTGGCACCATCCCTATACCTAGGCTGATTTATCTGCCTAGGGTTAGGGTTAGGCTTCAGCCTAGGGCTTGGATTTCTTTAACCAGGAAGCCCTGAGTTCCAGGCTTACTTCATCTGCCAAAGGCATCCCAAAGGGAGTGCAGAAGTGCCACAACATGGCTGCTTTCACGGCTTTTCCCTTAGGAAGAACCCTAATACCCGGCTGATTTACCTTCCTAGGGTTACTGTTAGGCTTAGGCCTAGGACTTTTAAAACCAGGAAGCCCTGAGCTCCAGGCACACTGCAGCTGCGAAAGGCATCCCAAGGGGAGCGCAAAAGTGACGCAACTTGGCTGCCACCACTGATATTTCCATGAGACCATCCCGAACCATAGGCTGATTTTCCGTCCTAGGGTTAAGGTTTGAGTTACGCCTAGGGTAAGGGTTCTATTAACCAGAAAGCCCTGAGTTCCAAGAACACAGCAGCTGCGAAGGACTAGCCAAGAAGAGCGCAAAAGTACCACAACATGCCTGCCTCCACAGCTTTTTCCTTGGGGACATGCCTAATTCCTGGCTGATTTGCCTTTCTCGTCTTAGGGTGGGGTTCGGCCTAGGGCTAGGATTTTTAAAATCAGGAAGCCCTGAGTTCCAGGCACACTGGAGCTGTGAAAGGCATCCAAAAGGGAGTGCAAAAGTGCCACAACATGGCTGCTTTCACGGCTTTTTCCTTGGCAAGAAGCCTAACACCAGGCTGATTTACCTTCCCAGGGTTACTGTTAGGCTTAGGCCTAGGGCTAGGATTTTTAAAACTAGGAAGCCCTTAGCTCCAGGCACACTGCAGCTGTTCAAGGCATCCCAAGGGGAGTACAAAAGTGCAACAACATGGCAGCTTTCACAGCTTTTTCCTTGGCACCATCCCTATACCTAGGCTGATTTATCTGCCTAGGGTTAGGGTTAGGCTTCAGCCTAGGGCTTGGATTTCTTTAACCAGGAAGCCCTGAGTTCCAGGCTTACTTCATCTGCCAAAGGCATCCCAAAGGGAGTGCAGAAGTGCCACAACATGGCTGCTTTCACGGCTTTTCCCTTAGGAAGAACCCTAATACCCGGCTGATTTACCTTCCTAGGGTTACTGTTAGGCTTAGGCCTAGGACTTTTAAAACCAGGAAGCCCTGGGCTCCAGGCACACTGCAGCTGCGAAAGGCATCCCAAGGGGAGCGCAAAAGTGACGCAACTTGGCTGCCACCACTGATATTTCCATGAGACCATCCCGAACCATAGGCTGATTTTCCTTCCTAGGGTTAAGGTTTGAGTTACGCCTAGGGTAAGGGTCTATTAACCAGAAAGCCCTGAGTTCCAAGAACACAGCAGCTGTGAAGGACTAGCCAAGAAGAGCGCAAAAGTACCACAACATGCCTGCCTCCACAGCTTTTTCCTTGGGGACATGCCTAATTCCTGGCTGATTTGCCTTTCTCGTCTTAGGGTTGGGGTTCGGCCTAGGGCTAGGATTTTTAAAATCAGGAAGCCCTGAGTTCCAGGCACACTGCAGCTGTGAAAGGCATCCAAAAGGGAGTGCAAAAGTGCCACAACATGGCTGCTTTCACGGCTTTTTCCTTGGCAAGAAGCCTAACACCAGGCTGATTTACCTTCCCAGGGTTACTGTTAGGCTTAGGTCTAGGGCTAGGATTTTTAAATCTAGGAAGCCCTTAGCTCCAGGCACACTGCAGCTGTTCAAGGCATCCCAAGGGGAGTACAAAAGTGCAACAACATGGCAGCTTTCACAGCTTTTTCCTTGGCACCATCCCTATACCTAGGCTGATTTATCTGCCTAGGGTTAGGGTTAGGCTTCAGCTTAGGGCTTGGATTTCTTTAACCAGGAAGCCCTGAGTTCCAGGCTTACTTCATCTGCCAAAGGCATCCCAAAGGGAGTGCAGAAGTGCCACAACATGGCTGCTTTCACGGCTTTTCCCTTAGGAAGAACCCTAATACCCGGCTGATTTACCTTCCTAGGGTTACTGTTAGGCTTAGGCCTAGGACTTTTAAAACCAGGAAGCCCTGGGCTCCAGGCACACTGCAGCTGCGAAAGGCATCCCAAGGGGAGCGCAAAAGTGACGCAACTTGGCTGCCACCACTGATATTTCCATGAGACCATCCCGAACCATAGGCTGATTTTCCTTCCTAGGGTTAAGGTTTGAGTTACGCCTAGGGTAAGGCTCTATTAACCAGAAAGCCCTGAGTTCCAAGAACACAGCAGCTGCGAAGGACTAGCCAAGAAGAGCGCAAAAGTACCACAACATGCCTGCCTCCACAGCTTTTTCCTTGGGGACATGCCTAATTCCTGGCTGATTTGCCTTTCTCGTCTTAGGGTTGGGGTTCGGCCTAGGGCTAGGATTTTTAAAATCAGGAAGCCCTGAGTTCCAGGCACACTGCAGCTGTGAAAGGCATCCAAAAGGGAGTGCAAAAGTGCCACAACATGGCTGCTTTCACGGCTTTTTCCTTGGCAAGAAGCCTAACACCAGGCTGATTTACCTTCCCAGGGTTACTGTTAGGCTTAGGCCTAGGGCTAGGATTTTTAAAACTAGGAAGCCCTGGGCTCCAGGCACACTGCAGCTGTTCAAGGCATCCCAAGGGGAGTACAAAAGTGCAACAACATGGCAGCTTTCACAGCTTTTTCCTTGGCACCATCCCTATACCTAGGCTGATTTATCTGCCTAGGGTTAGGGTTAGGCTTCAGCCTAGGGCTTGGATTTCTTTAACCAGGAAGCCCTGAGTTCCAGGCTTACTTCATCTGCCAAAGGCATCCCAAAGGGAGTGCAGAAGTGCCACAACATGGCTGCTTTCACGGCTTTTCCCTTAGGAAGAACCCTAATACCCGGCTGATTTACCTTCCTAGGGTTACTGTTAGGCTTAGGCCTAGGACTTTTAAAACCAGGAAGCCCTGGGCTCCAGGCACACTGCAGCTGCGAAAGGCATCCCAAGGGGAGCGCAAAAGTGACGCAACTTGGCTGCCACCACTGATATTTCCATGAGACCATCCCGAACCATAGGCTGATTTTCCTTCCTAGGGTTAAGGTTTGAGTTACGCCTAGGGTAAGGGTCTATTAACCAGAAAGCCCTGAGTTCCAAGAACACAGCAGCTGTGAAGGACTAGCCAAGAAGAGCGCAAAAGTACCACAACATGCCTGCCTCCACAGCTTTTTCCTTGGGGACATGCCTAATTCCTGGCTGATTTGCCTTTCTCGTCTTAGGGTTGGGGTTCGGCCTAGGGCTAGGATTTTTAAAATCAGGAAGCCCTGAGTTCCAGGCACACTGCAGCTGTGAAAGGCATCCAAAAGGGAGTGCAAAAGTGCCACAACATGGCTGCTTTCACGGCTTTTTCCTTGGCAAGAAGCCTAACACCAGGCTGATTTACCTTCCCAGGGTTACTGTTAGGCTTAGGTCTAGGGCTAGGATTTTTAAATCTAGGAAGCCCTTAGCTCCAGGCACACTGCAGCTGTTCAAGGCATCCCAAGGGGAGTACAAAAGTGCAACAACATGGCAGCTTTCACAGCTTTTTCCTTGGCACCATCCCTATACCTAGGCTGATTTATCTGCCTAGGGTTAGGGTTAGGCTTCAGCTTAGGGCTTGGATTTCTTTAACCAGGAAGCCCTGAGTTCCAGGCTTACTTCATCTGCCAAAGGCATCCCAAAGGGAGTGCAGAAGTGCCACAACATGGCTGCTTTCACGGCTTTTCCCTTAGGAAGAACCCTAATACCCGGCTGATTTACCTTCCTAGGGTTACTGTTAGGCTTAGGCCTAGGACTTTTAAAACCAGGAAGCCCTGGGCTCCAGGCACACTGCAGCTGCGAAAGGCATCCCAAGGGGAGCGCAAAAGTGACGCAACTTGGCTGCCACCACTGATATTTCCATGAGACCATCCCGAACCATAGGCTGATTTTCCTTCCTAGGGTTAAGGTTTGAGTTACGCCTAGGGTAAGGCTCTATTAACCAGAAAGCCCTGAGTTCCAAGAACACAGCAGCTGCGAAGGACTAGCCAAGAAGAGCGCAAAAGTACCACAACATGCCTGCCTCCACAGCTTTTTCCTTGGGGACATGCCTAATTCCTGGCTGATTTGCCTTTCTCGTCTTAGGGTTGGGGTTCGGCCTAGGGCTAGGATTTTTAAAATCAGGAAGCCCTGAGTTCCAGGCACACTGCAGCTGTGAAAGGCATCCAAAAGGGAGTGCAAAAGTGCCACAACATGGCTGCTTTCACGGCTTTTTCCTTGGCAAGAAGCCTAACACCAGGCTGATTTACCTTCCCAGGGTTACTGTTAGGCTTAGGCCTAGGGCTAGGATTTTTAAAACTAGGAAGCCCTGGGCTCCAGGCACACTGCAGCTGTTCAAGGCATCCCAAGGGGAGTACAAAAGTGCAACAACATGGCAGCTTTCACAGCTTTTTCCTTGGCACCATCCCTATACCTAGGCTGATTTATCTGCCTAGGGTTAGGGTTAGGCTTCAGCCTAGGGCTTGGATTTCTTTAACCAGGAAGCCCTGAGTTCCAGGCTTACTTCATCTGCCAAAGGCATCCCAAAGGGAGTGCAGAAGTGCCACAACATGGCTGCTTTCACGGCTTTTCCCTTAGGAAGAACCCTAATACCCGGCTGATTTACCTTCCTAGGGTTACTGTTAGGCTTAGGCCTAGGACTTTTAAAACCAGGAAGCCCTGGGCTCCAGGCACACTGCAGCTGCGAAAGGCATCCCAAGGGGAGCGCAAAAGTGACGCAACTTGGCTGCCACCACTGATATTTCCATGAGACCATCCCGAACCATAGGCTGATTTTCCTTCCTAGGCTTAAGGTTTGAGTTACGCCTAGGGTAAGGGTCTATTAACCAGAAAGCCCTGAGTTCCAAGAACACAGCAGCTGCGAAGGACTAGCCAAGAAGAGCGCAAAAGTACCACAACATGCCTGCCTCCACAGCTTTTTCCTTGGGGACATGCCTAATTCCTGGCTGATTTGCCTTTCTCGTCTTAGGGTTGGGGTTCGGCCTAGGGCTAGGATTTTTAAAATCAGGAAGCCCTGATTTCCAGGCACACTGGAGCTGTGAAAGGCATCCAAAAGGGAGTGCAAAAGTGCCACAACATGGCTGCTTTCACGGCTTTTTCCTTGGCAAGAAGCCTAACACCAGGCTGATTTACCTTCCCAGGGTTACTGTTAGGCTTAGGTCTAGGGCTAGGATTTTTAAAACTAGGAAGCCCTTAGCTCCAGGCACACTGCAGCTGTTCAAGGCATCCCAAGGGGAGTACAAAAGTGCAACAACATGGCAGCTTTCACAGCTTTTTCCTTGGCACCATCCCTATACCTAGGCTGATTTATCTGCCTAGGGTTAGGGTTAGGCTTCAGCCTAGGGCTTGGATTTCTTTAACCAGGAAGCCCTGAGTTCCAGGCTTACTTCATCTGCCAAAGGCATCCCAAAGGGAGTGCAGAAGTGCCACAACATGGCTGCTTTCACGGCTTTTCCCTTAGGAAGAACCCTAATACCCGGCTGATTTACCTTCCTAGGGTTACTGTTAGGCTTAGGCCTAGGACTTTTAAAACCAGGAAGCCCTGAGCTCCAGGCACACTGCAGCTGCGAAAGGCATCCCAAGGGGAGCGCAAAAGTGACGCAACTTGGCTGCCACCACTGATATTTCCATGAGACCATCCCGAACCATAGGCTGATTTTCCTTCCTAGGGTTAAGGTTTGAGTTACGCCTAGGGTAAGGGTCTATTAACCAGAAAGCCCTGAGTTCCAAGAACACAGCAGCTGCGAAGGACTAGCCAAGAAGAGCGCAAAAGTACCACAACATGCCTGCCTCCACAGCTTTTTCCTTGTGGACATGCCTAATTCCTGGCTGATTTGCCTTTCTCGTCTTAGGGTTGGGGTTCGGCCTAGGGCTAGGATTTTTAAAATCAGGAAGCCCTGAGTTCCAGGCACACTGCAGCTGTGAAAGGCATCCAAAAGGGAGTGCAAAAGTGCCACAACATGGCTGCTTTCACGGCTTTTTCCTTGGCAAGAAGCCTAACACCAGGCTGATTTACCTTCCCAGGGTTACTGTTAGGCTTAGGCCTAGGGCTAGGATTTTTAAAACTAGGAAGCCCTGGGCTCCAGGCACACTGCAGCTGTTCAAGGCATCCCAAGGGGAGTACAAAAGTGCAACAACATGGCAGCTTTCACAGCTTTTTCCTTGGCACCATCCCTATACCTAGGCTGATTTATCTGCCTAGGGTTAGGGTTAGGCTTCAGCCTAGGGCTTGGATTTCTTTAACCAGGAAGCCCTGAGTTCCAGGCTTACTTCATCTGCCAAAGGCATCCCAAAGGGAGTGCAGAAGTGCCACAACATGGCTGCTTTCACGGCTTTTCCCTTAGGAAGAACCCTAATACCCGGCTGATTTACCTTCCTAGGGTTACTGTTAGGCTTAGGCCTAGGACTTTTAAAACCAGGAAGCCCTGGGCTCCAGGCACACTGCAGCTGCGAAAGGCATCCCAAGGGGAGCGCAAAAGTGACGCAACTTGGCTGCCACCACTGATATTTCCATGAGACCATCCCGAACCATAGGCTGATTTTCCTTCCTAGGCTTAAGGTTTGAGTTACGCCTAGGGTAAGGGTCTATTAACCAGAAAGCCCTGAGTTCCAAGAACACAGCAGCTGCGAAGGACTAGCCAAGAAGAGCGCAAAAGTACCACAACATGCCTGCCTCCACAGCTTTTTCCTTGGGGACATGCCTAATTCCTGGCTGATTTGCCTTTCTCGTCTTAGGGTTGGGGTTCGGCCTAGGGCTAGGATTTTTAAAATCAGGAAGCCCTGATTTCCAGGCACACTGGAGCTGTGAAAGGCATCCAAAAGGGAGTGCAAAAGTGCCACAACATGGCTGCTTTCACGGCTTTTTCCTTGGCAAGAAGCCTAACACCAGGCTGATTTACCTTCCCAGGGTTACTGTTAGGCTTAGGTCTAGGGCTAGGATTTTTGAAACTAGGAAGCCCTTAGCTCCAGGCACACTGCAGCTGTCCAAGGCATCCCAAGGGGAGTACAAAAGTGCAACAACATGGCAGCTTTCACAGCTTTTTCCTTGGCACCATCCCTATACCTAGGCTGATTTATCTGCCTAGGGTTAGGGTTAGGCTTCAGCCTAGGGCTTGGATTTCTTTAACCAGGAAGCCCTGAGTTCCAGGCTTACTTCATCTGCCAAAGGCATCCCAAAGGGAGTGCAGAAGTGCCACAACATGGCTGCTTTCACGGCTTTTCCCTTAGGAAGAACCCTAATACCCGGCTGATTTACCTTCCTAGGGTTACTGTTAGGCTTAGGCCTAGGACTTTTAAAACCAGGAAGCCCTGAGCTCCAGGCACACTGCAGCTGCGAAAGGCATCCCAAGGGGAGCGCAAAAGTGACGCAACTTGGCTGCCACCACTGATATTTCCATGAGAGCATCCCGAACCATAGGCTGATTTTCCTTCCTAGGGTTAAGGTTTGAGTTACGCCTAGGGTAAGGCTCTATTAACCAGAAAGCCCTGAGTTCCAAGAACACAGCAGCTGCGAAGGACTAGCCAAGAAGAGCGCAAAAGTACCACAACATGCCTGCCTCCACAGCTTTTTCCTTGGGGACATGCCTAATTCCTGGCTGATTTGCCTTTCTCGTCTTAGGGTTGGGGTTCGGCCTAGGGCTAGGATTTTTAAAATCAGGAAGCCCTGAGTTCCAGGCACACTGCAGCTGTGAAAGGCATCCAAAAGGGAGTGCAAAAGTGCCACAACATGGCTGCTTTCACGGCTTTTTCCTTGGCAAGAAGCCTAACACCAGGCTGATTTACCTTCCCAGGGTTACTGTTAGGCTTAGGCCTAGGGCTAGGATTTTTAAAACTAGGAAGCCCTGGGCTCCAGGCACACTGCAGCTGTTCAAGGCATCCCAAGGGGAGTACAAAAGTGCAACAACATGCCAGCTTTCACAGCTTTTTCCTTGGCACCATCCCTATACCTAGGCTGATTTATCTGCCTAGGGTTAGGGTTAGGGTTCAGCCTAGGGCTTGGATTTCTTTAACCAGGAAGCCCTGAGTTCCAGGCTTACTTCATCTGCCAAAGGCATCCCAAAGGGAGTGCAGAAGTGCCACAACATGGCTGCTTTCACGGCTTTTCCCTTAGGAAGAACCCTAATACCCGGCTGATTTACCTTCCTAGGGTTACTGTTAGGCTTAGGCCTAGGACTTTTAAAACCAGGAAGCCCTGAGCTCCAGGCACACTGCAGCTGCGAAAGGCATCCCAAGGGGAGCGCAAAAGTGACGCAACTTGGCTGCCACCACTGATATTTCCATGAGACCATCCCGAACCATAGGCTGATTTTCCGTCCTAGGGTTAAGGTTTGAGTTACGCCTAGGGTAAGGGTCTATTAACCAGAAAGCCCTGAGTTCCAAGAACACAGCAGCTGCGAAGGACTAGCCAAGAAGAGCGCAAAAGTACCACAACATGCCTGCCTCCACAGCTTTTTCCTTGGGGACATGCCTAATTCCTGGCTGATTTGCCTTTCTCGTCTTAGGGTTGGGGTTCGGCCTAGGGCTAGGATTTTTAAAATCAGGAAGCCCTGATTTCCAGGCACACTGGAGCTGTGAAAGGCATCCAAAAGGGAGTGCAAAAGTGCCACAACATGGCTGCTTTCACGGCTTTTTCCTTGGCAAGAAGCCTAACACCAGGCTGATTTACCTTCCCAGGGTTACTGTTAGGCTTAGGTCTAGGGCTAGGATTTTTGAAACTAGGAAGCCCTTAGCTCCAGGCACACTGCAGCTGTTCAAGGCATCCCAAGGGGAGTACAAAAGTGCAACAACATGGCAGCTTTCACAGCTTTTTCCTTGGCACCATCCCTATACCTAGGCTGATTTATCTGCCTAGGGTTAGGGTTAGGCTTCAGCCTAGGGCTTGGATTTCTTTAACCAGGAAGCCCTGAGTTCCAGGCTTACTTCATCTGCCAAAGGCATCCCAAAGGGAGTGCAGAAGTGCCACAACATGGCTGCTTTCACGGCTTTTCCCTTAGGAAGAACCCTAATACCCGGCTGATTTACCTTCCTAGGGTTACTGTTAGGCTTAGGCCTAGGACTTTTAAAACCAGGAAGCCCTGAGCTCCAGGCACACTGCAGCTGCGAAAGGCATCCCAAGGGGAGCGCAAAAGTGACGCAACTTGGCTGCCACCACTGATATTTCCATGAGACCATCCCGAACCATAGGCTGATTTTCCTTCCTAGGCTTAAGGTTTGAGTTACGCCTAGGGTAAGGGTCTATTAACCAGAAAGCCCTGAGTTCCAAGAACACAGCAGCTGCGAAGGACTAGCCAAGAAGAGCGCAAAAGTACCACAACATGCCTGCCTCCACAGCTTTTTCCTTGGGGACATGCCTAATTCCTGGCTGATTTGCCTTTCTCGTCTTAGGGTTGGGGTTCGGCCTAGGGCTAGGATTTTTAAAATCAGGAAGCCCTGAGTTCCAGGCACACTGCAGCTGTGAAAGGCATCCAAAAGGGAGTGCAAAAGTGCCACAACATGGCTGCTTTCACGGCTTTTTCCTTGGCAAGAAGCCTAACACCAGGCTGATTTACCTTCCCAGGGTTACTGTTAGGCTTAGGCCTAGGGCTAGGATTTTTAAAACTAGGAAGCCCTGGGCTCCAGGCACACTGCAGCTGTTCAAGGCATCCCAAGGGGAGTACAAAAGTGCAACAACATGGCAGCTTTCACAGCTTTTTCCTTGGCACCATCCCTATACCTAGGCTGATTTATCTGCCTAGGGTTAGGGTTAGGGTTCAGCCTAGGGCTTGGATTTCTTTAACCAGGAAGCCCTGAGTTCCAGGCTTACTTCATCTGCCAAAGGCATCCCAAAGGGAGTGCAGAAGTGCCACAACATGGCTGCTTTCACGGCTTTTCCCTTAGGAAGAACCCTAATACCCGGCTGATTTACCTTCCTAGGGTTACTGTTAGGCTTAGGCCTAGGACTTTTAAAACCAGGAAGCCCTGGGCTCCAGGCACACTGCAGCTGCGAAAGGCATCCCAAGGGGAGCGCAAAAGTGACGCAACTTGGCTGCCACCACTGATATTTCCATGAGACCATCCCGAACCATAGGCTGATTTTCCTTCCTAGGCTTAAGGTTTGAGTTACGCCTAGGGTAAGGGTCTATTAACCAGAAAGCCCTGAGTTCCAAGAACACAGCAGCTGCGAAGGACTAGCCAAGAAGAGCGCAAAAGTACCACAACATGCCTGCCTCCACAGCTTTTTCCTTGGGGACATGCCTAATTCCTGGCTGATTTGCCTTTCTCGTCTTAGGGTTGGGGTTCGGCCTAGGGCTAGGATTTTTAAAATCAGGAAGCCCTGATTTCCAGGCACACTGGAGCTGTGAAAGGCATCCAAAAGGGAGTGCAAAAGTGCCACAACATGGCTGCTTTCACGGCTTTTTCCTTGGCAAGAAGCCTAACACCAGGCTGATTTACCTTCCCAGGGTTACTGTTAGGCTTAGGTCTAGGGCTAGGATTTTTGAAACTAGGAAGCCCTTAGCTCCAGGCACACTGCAGCTGTTCAAGGCATCCCAAGGGGAGTACAAAAGTGCAACAACATGGCAGCTTTCACAGCTTTTTCCTTGGCACCATCCCTATACCTAGGCTGATTTATCTGCCTAGGGTTAGGGTTAGGCTTCAGCCTAGGGCTTGGATTTCTTTAACCAGGAAGCCCTGAGTTCCAGGCTTACTTCATCTGCCAAAGGCATCCCAAAGGGAGTGCAGAAGTGCCACAACATGGCTGCTTTCACGGCTTTTCCCTTAGGAAGAACCCTAATACCCGGCTGATTTACCTTCCTAGGGTTACTGTTAGGCTTAGGCCTAGGACTTTTAAAACCAGGAAGCCCTGAGCTCCAGGCACACTGCAGCTGCGAAAGGCATCCCAAGGGGAGCGGAAAAGTGACGCAACTTGGCTGCCACCACTGATATTTCCATGAGAGCATCCCGAACCATAGGCTGATTTTCCTTCCTAGGGTTAAGGTTTGAGTTACGCCTAGGGTAAGGCTCTATTAACCAGAAAGCCCTGAGTTCCAAGAACACAGCAGCTGCGAAGGACTAGCCAAGAAGAGCGCAAAAGTACCACAACATGCCTGCCTCCACAGCTTTTTCCTTGGGGACATGCCTAATTCCTGGCTGATTTGCCTTTCTCGTCTTAGGGTTGGGGTTCGGCCTAGGGCTAGGATTTTTAAAATCAGGAAGCCCTGAGTTCCAGGCACACTGCAGCTGTGAAAGGCATCCAAAAGGGAGTGCAAAAGTGCCACAACATGGCTGCTTTCACGGCTTTTTCCTTGGCAAGAAGCCTAACACCAGGCTGATTTACCTTCCCAGGGTTACTGTTAGGCTTAGGCCTAGGGCTAGGATTTTTAAAACTAGGAAGCCCTGGGCTCCAGGCACACTGCAGCTGTTCAAGGCATCCCAAGGGGAGTACAAAAGTGCAACAACATGCCAGCTTTCACAGCTTTTTCCTTGGCACCATCCCTATACCTAGGCTGATTTATCTGCCTAGGGTTAGGGTTAGGGTTCAGCCTAGGGCTTGGATTTCTTTAACCAGGAAGCCCTGAGTTCCAGGCTTACTTCATCTGCCAAAGGCATCCCAAAGGGAGTGCAGAAGTGCCACAACATGGCTGCTTTCACGGCTTTTCCCTTAGGAAGAACCCTAATACCCGGCTGATTTACCTTCCTAGGGTTACTGTTAGGCTTAGGCCTAGGACTTTTAAAACCAGGAAGCCCTGGGCTCCAGGCACACTGCAGCTGCGAAAGGCATCCCAAGGGGAGCGCAAAAGTGACGCAACTTGGCTGCCACCACTGATATTTCCATGAGACCATCCCGAACCATAGGCTAATTTTCCTTCCTAGGCTTAAGGTTTGAGTTACGCCTAGGGTAAGGGCTCTATTAACCAGAAAGCCCTGAGTTCCAAGAACACAGCAGCTGCGAAGGACTAGCCAAGAAGAGCGCAAAAGTACCACAACATGCCTGCCTCCACAGCTTTTTCCTTGGGGACATGCCTAATTCCTGGCTGATTTGCCTTTCTCGTCTTAGGGTTGGGGTTCGGCCTAGGGCTAGGATTTTTAAAATCAGGAAGCCCTGAGTTCCAGGCACACTGCAGCTGTGAAAGGCATCCAAAAGGGAGTGCAAAAGTGCCACAACATGGCTGCTTTCACGGCTTTTTCCTTGGCAAGAAGCCTAACACCAGGCTGATTTACCTTCCCAGGGTTACTGTTAGGCTTAGGCCTAGGGCTAGGATTTTTAAAACTAGGAAGCCCTGGGCTCCAGGCACACTGCAGCTGTTCAAGGCATCCCAAGGGGAGTACAAAAGTGCAACAACATGGCAGCTTTCACAGCTTTTTCCTTGGCACCATCCCTATACCTAGGCTGATTTATCTGCCTAGGGTTAGGGTTAGGGTTCAGCCTAGGGCTTGGATTTCTTTAACCAGGAAGCCCTGAGTTCCAGGCTTACTTCATCTGCCAAAGGCATCCCAAAGGGAGTGCAGAAGTGCCACAACATGGCTGCTTTCACGGCTTTTCCCTTAGGAAGAACCCTAATACCCGGCTGATTTACCTTCCTAGGGTTACTGTTAGGCTTAGGCCTAGGACTTTTAAAACCAGGAAGCCCTGAGCTCCAGGCACACTGCAGCTGCGAAAGGCATCCCAAGGGGAGCGCAAAAGTGACGCAACTTGGCTGCCACCACTGATATTTCCATGAGACCATCCCGAAACATAGGCTGATTTTCCGTCCTAGGGTTAAGGTTTGAGTTACGCCTAGGGTAAGGGTTCTATTAACCAGAAAGCCCTGAGTTCCAAGAACACAGCAGCTGCGAAGGACTAGCCAAGAAGAGCGCAAAAGTACCACAACATGCCTGCCTCCACAGCTTTTTCCTTGGGGACATGCCTAATTCCTGGCTGATTTGCCTTTCTCGTCTTAGGGTGGGGTTCGGCCTAGGGCTAGGATTTTTAAAATCAGGAAGCCCTGAGTTCCAGGCACACTGCAGCTGTGAAAGGCATCCAAAAGGGAGTGCAAAAGTGCCACAACATGGCTGCTTTCACGGCTTTTTCCTTGGCAAGAAGCCTAACACCAGGCTGATTTACCTTCCCAGGGTTACTGTTAGGCTTAGGCCTAGGGCTAGGATTTTTAAAACTAGGAAGCCCTTAGCTCCAGGCACACTGCAGCTGTTCAAGGCATCCCAAGGGGAGTACAAAAGTGCAACAACATGGCAGCTTTCACAGCTTTTTCCTTGGCACCATCCCTATACCTAGGCTGATTTATCTGCCTAGGGTTAGGGTTAGGCTTCAGCCTAGGGCTTGGATTTCTTTAACCAGGAAGCCCTGAGTTCCAGGCTTACTTCATCTGCCAAAGGCATCCCAAAGGGAGTGCAGAAGTGCCACAACATGGCTGCTTTCACGGCTTTTCCCTTAGGAAGAACCCTAATACCCGGCTGATTTACCTTCCTAGGGTTACTGTTAGGCTTAGGCCTAGGACTTTTAAAACCAGGAAGCCCTGAGCTCCAGGCACACTGCAGCTGCGAAAGGCATCCCAAGGGGAGCGCAAAAGTGACGCAACTTGGCTGCCACCACTGATATTTCCATGAGACCATCCCGAACCATAGGCTGATTTTCCTTCCTAGGGTTAAGGTTTGAGTTACGCCTAGGGTAAGGCTCTATTAACCAGAAAGCCCTGAGTTCCAAGAACACAGCAGCTGCGAAGGACTAGCCAAGAAGAGCGCAAAAGTACCACAACATGCCTGCCTCCACAGCTTTTTCCTTGGGGACATGCCTAATTCCTGGCTGATTTGCCTTTCTCGTCTTAGGGTTGGGGTTCGGCCTAGGGCTAGGATTTTTAAAATCAGGAAGCCCTGAGTTCCAGGCACACTGCAGCTGTGAAAGGCATCCAAAAGGGAGTGCAAAAGTGCCACAACATGGCTGCTTTCACGGCTTTTTCCTTGGCAAGAAGCCTAACACCAGGCTGATTTACCTTCCCAGGGTTACTGTTAGGCTTAGGCCTAGGGCTAGGATTTTTAAAACTAGGAAGCCCTTAGCTCCAGGCACACTGCAGCTGTTCAAGGCATCCCAAGGGGCGTACAAAAGTGCAACAACATGGCAGCTTTCACAGCTTTTTCCTTGGCACCATCCCTATACCTAGGCTGATTTATCTGCCTAGGGTTAGGGTTAGGGTTCAGCCTAGGGCTTGGATTTCTTTAACCAGGAAGCCCTGAGTTCCAGGCTTACTTCATCTGCCAAAGGCATCCCAAAGGGAGTGCAGAAGTGCCACAACATGGCTGCTTTCACGGCTTTTCCCTTAGGAAGAACCCTAATACCTGGCTGATTTACATTCCTAGGGTTACTGTTAGGCTTAGGCCTAGGACTTTTAAAACCAGGAAGCCCTGGGCTCCAGGCACACTGCAGCTGCGAAAGGCATCCCAAGGGGAGCGCAAAAGTGACGCAACTTGGCTGCCACCACTGATATTTCCATGAGACCATCCCGAACCATAGGCTGATTTTCCTTCCTAGGCTTAAGGTTTGAGTTACGCCTAGGGTAAGGGTCTATTAACCAGAAAGCCCTGAGTTCCAAGAACACAGCAGCTGCGAAGGACTAGCCAAGAAGAGCGCAAAAGTACCACAACATGCCTGCCTCCACAGCTTTTTCCGTGTGGACATGCCTAATTCCTGGCTGATTTGCCTTTCTCGTCTTAGGGTTGGGGTTCAGCCTAGGGCAAGGATTTTGAAAATCAGGAAGCCCTGAGTTCCAGGCACACTGGAGCTGTGAAAGGCATCCAAAAGGGAGTGCAAAAGTGCCACAACATGGCTGCTTTCACGGCTTTTTCCTTGGCAAGAAGCCTAACACCAGGCTGATTTCCCTTCCCAGGGTTACTGTTAGGCTTAGGCCTAGGGCTAGGATTTTTAAAACTAGGAAGCCCTTAGCTCCAGGCACACTGCAGCTGTTCAAGGCATCCCAAGGGGAGCGCAAAAGTGACGCAACTTGGCTGCCACCACTGATATTTCCATGAGACCATCCCGAACCATAGGCTGATTTTCCTTCCTAGGGTTAAGGTTTGAGTTACGCCTAGGGTAAGGGCTCTATTAACCAGAAAGCCCTGAGTTCCAAGAACACAGCAGCTGCGAAGGACTAGCCAAGAAGAGCGCAAAAGTACCACAACATGCCTGCCTCCACAGCTTTTTCCTTGGGGACATGCCTAATTCCTGGCTGATTTGCCTTTCTCGTCTTAGGGTTGGGGATCGGCCTAGGGCTAGGATTTTTAAAATCAGGAAGCCCTGAGTTCCAGGCACACTGCAGCTGTGAAAGGCATCCAAAAGGGAGTGCAAAAGTGCCACAACATGGCTGCTTTCACGGCTTTTTCCTTGGCAAGAAGCCTAACACCAGGCTGATTTACCTTCCCAGGGTTACTGTTAGGCTTAGGCCTAGGGCTAGGATTTTTAAAACTAGGAAGCCCTGGGCTCCAGGCACACTGCAGCTGTTCAAGGCATCCCAAGGGGAGTACAAAAGTGCAACAACATGCCAGCTTTCACAGCTTTTTCCTTGGCACCATCCCTATACCTAGGCTGATTTATCTGCCTAGGGTTAGGGTTAGGCTTCAGCCTAGGGCTTGGATTTCTTTAACCAGGAAGCCCTGAGTTCCAGGCTTACTTCATCTGCCAAAGGCATCCCAAAGGGAGTGCAGAAGTGCCACAACATGGCTGCTTTCACGGCTTTTCCCTTAGGAAGAACCCTAATACCCGGCTGATTTACCTTCCTAGGGTTACTGTTAGGCTTAGGCCTAGGACTTTTAAAACCAGGAAGCCCTGGGCTCCAGGCACACTGCAGCTGCGAAAGGCATCCCAAGGGGAGCGCAAAAGTGACGCAACTTGGCTGCCACCACTGATATTTCCATGAGACCATCCCGAACCATAGGTTGATTTTCCTTCCTAGGGTTAAGGTTTGAGTTACGCCTAGGGTAAGGGTCTATTAACCAGAAAGCCCTGAGTTCCAAGAACACAGCAGCTGCGATGGACTAGCCAAGAAGAGCGCAAAAGTACCACAACATGCCTGCCTCCACAGCTTTTTCCTTGGGGACATGCCTAATTCCTGGCTGATTTGCCTTTCTCGTCTTAGGGTTGGGGTTCGGCCTAGGGCTAGGATTTTTAAAATCAGGAAGCCCTGATTTCTAGGCACACTGCAGCTGTGAAAGGCATCCAAAAGGGAGTGCAAAAGTGCCACAACATGGCTGCTTTCACGGCTTTTTCCTTGGCAAGAAGCCTAACACCAGGCTGATTTCCCTTCCCAGGGTTACTGTTAGGCTTAGGCCTAGGGCTAGGATTTTTAAAACTAGGAAGCCCTTAGCTCCAGGCACATTGCAGCTGTTCAAGGCATCCCAAGGGGAGTACAAAAGTGCAACAACATGGCAGCTTTCACAGCTTTTTCCTTGGCACCATCCCTATACCTAGGCTGATTTATCTGCCTAGGGTTAGGGTTAGGGTTCAGCCTAGGGCTTGGATTTCTTTAACCAGGAAGCCCTGAGTTCCAGGCTTACTTCATCTGCCAAAGGCATCCCAAAGGGAGTGCAGAAGTGCCACAACATGGCTGCTTTCACGGCTTTTCCCTTAGGAAGAACCCTAATACCCGGCTGATTTACCTTCCTAGGGTTACTGTTAGGCTTAGGCCTAGGACTTTTAAAACCAGGAAGCCCTGGGCTCCAGGCACACTGCAGCTGCGAAAGGCATCCCAAGGGGAGCGCAAAAGTGACGCAACTTGGCTGCCACCACTGATATTTCCATGAGACCATCCCGAACCATAGGCTGATTTTCCTTCCTAGGGTTAAGGTTTGAGTTACGCCTAGGGTAAGGGCTCTATTAACCAGAAAGCCCTGAGTTCCAAGAACACAGCAGCTGCGAAGGACTAGCCAAGAAGAGCGCAAAAGTACCACAACATGCCTGCCTCCACAGCTTTTTCCTGGGGACATGCCTAATTCCTGGCTGATTTGCCTTTCTCGTCTTAGGGTTGGGGTTCGGCCTAGGGCTAGGATTTTTAAAATCAGGAAGCCCTGAGTTCCAGGCACACTGGAGCTGTGAAAGGCATCCAAAAGGGAGTGCAAAAGTGCCACAACATGGCTGCTTTCACGGCTTTTTCCTTGGCAAGAAGCCTAACACCAGGCTGATTTCCCTTCCCAGGGTTACTGTTAGGCTTAGGCCTAGGGCTAGGATTTTTAAAACTAGGAAGCCCTTAGCTCCAGGCACACTGCAGCTGTTCAAGGCATCCCAAGGGGAGTACAAAAGTACAACAACATGGCAGCTTTCACAGCTTTTTCCTTGGCACCATCCCCATACCTAGGCTGATTTATCTGCCTAGGGTTAGGGTTAGGCTTCAGCCTAGGGCTTGGATTTCTTTAACCAGGAAGCCCTGAGTTCCAGGCTTACTTCATCTGCCAAAGGCATCCCAAAGGGAGTGCAGAAGTGCCACAACATGGCTGCTTTCACGGCTTTTCCCTTAGGAAGAACCCTAATACCCGGCTGATTTACCTTCCTAGGGTTACTGTTAGGCTTAGGCCTAGGACTTTTAAAACCAGGAAGCCCTGGGCTCCAGGCACACTGCAGCTGCGAAAGGCATCCCAAGGGGAGCGCAAAAGTGACGCAACTTGGCTGCCACCACTGATATTTCCATGAGACCATCCCGAACCATAGGCTGATTTTCCTTCCTAGGGTTAAGGTTTGAGTTACGCCTAGGGTAAGGCTCTATTAACCAGAAAGCCCTGAGTTCCAAGAACACAGCAGCTGCGAAGGACTAGCCAAGAAGAGCGCAAAAGTACCACAACATGCCTGCCTCCACAGCTTTTTCCTTGGGGACATGCCTAATTCCTGGCTGATTTGCCTTTCTCGTCTTAGGGTTGGGGTTCGGCCTAGGGCTAGGATTTTTAAAATCAGGAAGCCCTGAGTTCCAGGCACACTGGAGCTGTGAAAGGCATCCAAAAGGGAGTGCAAAAGTGCCACAACATGGCTGCTTTCACGGCTTTTTCCTTGGCAAGAAGCCTAACACCAGGCTGATTTACCTTCCCAGGGTTACTGTTAGGCTTAGGCCTAGGGCTAGGATTTTTAAAACTAGGAAGCCCTTAGCTCCAGGCACACTGCAGCTGTTCAAGGCATCCCAAGGGGAGTACAAAAGTGCAACAACATGGCAGCTTTCACAGCTTTTTCCTTGGCACCATCCCTATACCTAGGCTGATTTATCTGCCTAGGGTTAGGGTTAGGCTTCAGCCTAGGGCTTGGATTTCTTTAACCAGGAAGCCCTGAGTTCCAGGCTTACTTCATCTGCCAAAGGCATCCCAAAGGGAGTGCAGAAGTGCCACAACATGGCTGCTTTCACGGCTTTTCCCTTAGGAAGAACCCTAATACCCGGCTGATTTACCTTCCTAGGGTTACTGTTAGGCTTAGGCCTAGGACTTTTAAAACCAGGAAGCCCTGGGCTCCAGGCACACTGCAGCTGCGAAAGGCATCCCAAGGGGAGCGCAAAAGTGACGCAACTTGGCTGCCACCACTGATATTTCCATGAGACCATCCCGAACCATAGGCTGATTTTCCTTCCTAGGCTTAAGGTTTGAGTTACGCCTAGGGTAAGGGCTCTATTAACCAGAAAGCCCTGAGTTCCAAGAACACAGCAGCTGCGAAGGACTAGCCAAGAAGAGCGCAAAAGTACCACAACATGCCTGCCTCCACAGCTTTTTCCTTGGGGACATGCCTAATTCCTGGCTGATTTGCCTTTCTCGTCTTAGGGTTGGGGTTCGGCCTAGGGCTAGGATTTTTAAAATCAGGAAGCCCTGATTTCCAGGCACACTGGAGCTGTGAAAGGCATCCAAAAGGGAGTGCAAAAGTGCCACAACATGGCTGCTTTCACGGCTTTTTCCTTGGCAAGAAGCCTAACACCAGGCTGATTTACCTTCCCAGGGTTACTGTTAGGCTTAGGTCTAGGGCTAGGATTTTTAAAACTAGGAAGCCCTTAGCTCCAGGCACACTGCAGCTGTTCAAGGCATCCCAAGGGGAGTACAAAAGTGCAACAACATGGCAGCTTTCACAGCTTTTTCCTTGGCACCATCCCTATACCTAGGCTGATTTATCTGCCTAGGGTTAGGGTTAGGCTTCAGCCTAGGGCTTGGATTTCTTTAACCAGGAAGCCCTGAGTTCCAGGCTTACTTCATCTGCCAAAGGCATCCCAAAGGGAGTGCAGAAGTGCCACAACATGGCTGCTTTCACGGCTTTTCCCTTAGGAAGAACCCTAATACCCGGCTGATTTACCTTCCTAGGGTTACTGTTAGGCTTAGGCCTAGGACTTTTAAAACCAGGAAGCCCTGAGCTCCAGGCACACTGCAGCTGCGAAAGGCATCCCAAGGGGAGCGCAAAAGTGACGCAACTTGGCTGCCACCACTGATATTTCCATGAGACCATCCCGAACCATAGGCTGATTTTCCTTCCTAGGGTTAAGGTTTGAGTTACGCCTAGGGTAAGGCTCTATTAACCAGAAAGCCCTGAGTTCCAAGAACACAGCAGCTGTGCAGGACTAGCCAAGAAGAGCGCAAAAGTACCACAACATGCCTGCCTCCACAGCTTTTTCCTTGGGGACATGCCTAATTCCTGGCTGATTTGCCTTTCTCGTCTTAGGGTTGGGGTTCGGCCTAGGGCTAGGATTTTTAAAATCAGGAAGCCCTGAGTTCCAGGCACACTGCAGCTGTGAAAGGCATCCAAAAGGGAGTGCAAAAGTGCCACAACATGGCTGCTTTCACGGCTTTTTCCTTGGCAAGAAGCCTAACACCAGGCTGATTTACCTTCCCAGGGTTACTGTTAGGCTTAGGCCTAGGGCTAGGATTTTTAAAACTAGGAAGCCCTGGGCTCCAGGCACACTGCAGCTGTTCAAGGCATCCCAAGGGGAGTACAAAAGTGCAACAACATGCCAGCTTTCACAGCTTTTTCCTTGGCACCATCCCTATACCTAGGCTGATTTATCTGCCTAGGGTTAGGGTTAGGGTTCAGCCTAGGGCTTGGATTTCTTTAACCAGGAAGCCCTGAGTTCCAGGCTTACTTCATCTGCCAAAGGCATCCCAAAGGGAGTGCAGAAGTGCCACAACATGGCTGCTTTCACGGCTTTTCCCTTAGGAAGAACCCTAATACCCGGCTGATTTACCTTCCTAGGGTTACTGTTAGGCTTAGGCCTAGGACTTTTAAAACCAGGAAGCCCTGGGCTCCAGGCACACTGCAGCTGCGAAAGGCATCCCAAGGGGAGCGCAAAAGTGACGCAACTTGGCTGCCACCACTGATATTTCCATGAGACCATCCCGAACCATAGGCTGATTTTCCTTCCTAGGGTTAAGGTTTGAGTTACGACTAGGGTAAGGGCTCTATTAACCAGAAAGCCCTGAGTCCCAAAAACACAGCAGCTGCGAAGGACTAGCCAAGAAGAGCGCAAAAGTACCACAACATGCCTGCCTCCACAGCTTTTTCCTTGGGGACATGCCTAATTCCTGGCTGATTTGCCTTTCTCGTCTTAGGGTTGGGGTTCGGCCTAGGGCTAGGATTTTTAAAATCAGGAAGCCCTGAGTTCCAGGCACACTGCAGCTGTGAAAGGCATCCAAAAGGGAGTGCAAAAGTGCCACAACATGGCTGCTTTCACGGCTTTTTCCTTGGCAAGAAGCCTAACACCAGGCTGATTTACCTTCCCAGGGTTACTGTTAGGCTTAGGTCTAGGGCTAGGATTTTTAAATCTAGGAAGCCCTTAGCTCCAGGCACACTGCAGCTGTTCAAGGCATCCCAAGGGGAGTACAAAAGTGCAACAACATGGCAGCTTTCACAGCTTTTTCCTTGGCACCATCCCTATACCTAGGCTGATTTATCTGCCTAGGGTTAGGGTTAGGGTTCAGCCTAGGGCTTGGATTTCTTTAACCAGGAAGCCCTGAGTTCCAGGCTTACTTCATCTGCCAAAGGCATCCCAAAGGGAGTGCAGAAGTGCCACAACATGGCTGCTTTCACGGCTTTTCCCTTAGGAAGAACCCTAATACCCGGCTGATTTACCTTCCTAGGGTTACTGTTAGGCTTAGGCCTAGGACTTTTAAAACCAGGAAGCCCTGAGCTCCAGGCACACTGCAGCTGCGAAAGGCATCCCAAGGGGAGCGCAAAAGTGACGCAACTTGGCTGCCACCACTGATATTTCCATGAGACCATCCCGAACCATAGGCTGATTTTCCGTCCTAGGGTTAAGGTTTGAGTTACGCCTAGGGTAAGGGTTCTATTAACCAGAAAGCCCTGAGTTCCAAGAACACAGCAGCTGCGAAGGACTAGCCAAGAAGAGCGCAAAAGTACCACAACATGCCTGCCTCCACAGCTTTTTCCTTGGGGACATGCCTAATTCCTGGCTGATTGGCCTTTCTCGTCTTAGGGTGGGGTTCGGCCTAGGGCTAGGATTTTTAAAATCAGGAAGCCCTGAGTTCCAGGCACACTGGAGCTGTGAAAGGCATCCAAAAGGGAGTGCAAAAGTGCCACAACATGGCTGCTTTCACGGCTTTTTCCTTGGCAAGAAGCCTAACACGAGGCTGATTTCCCTTCCCAGGGTTACTGTTAGGCTTAGGCCTAGGGCTAGGATTTTTAAAACTAGGAATCCCTTAGCTCCAGGCACACTGCAGCTGTTCAAGGCATCCCAAGGGGAGTACAAAAGTGCAACAACATGGCAGCTTTCACAGCTTTTTCCTTGGCACCATCCCTATACCTAGGCTGATTTATCTGCCTAGGGTTAGGGTTAGGCTTCAGCCTAGGGCTTGGATTTCTTTAACCAGGAAGCCCTGAGTTCCAGGCTTACTTCATCTGCCAAAGGCATCCCAAAGGGAGTGCAGAAGTGCCACAACATGGCTGCTTTCACGGCTTTTCCCTTAGGAAGAACCCTAATACCCGGCTGATTTACCTTCCTAGGGTTACTGTTAGGCTTAGGCCTAGGACTTTTAAAACCAGGAAGCCCTGGGCTCCAGGCACACTGCAGCTGCGAAAGGCATCCCAAGGGGAGCGCAAAAGTGACGCAACTTGGCTGCCACCACTGATATTTCCATGAGACCATCCCGAACCATAGGCTGATTTTCCTTCCTAGGCTTAAGGTTTGAGTTACGCCTAGGGTAAGGGTCTATTAACCAGAAAGCCCTGAGTTCCAAGAACACAGCAGCTGCGAAGGACTAGCCAAGAAGAGCGCAAAAGTACCACAACATGCCTGCCGCCACAGCTTTTTCCTTGTGGACATGCCTAATTCCTGGCTGATTTGCCTTTCTCGTCTTAGGGTTGGGGTTCAGCCTAGGGCTAGGATTTTGAAAATCAGGAAGCCCTGAGTTCCAGGCACACTGGAGCTGTGAAAGGCATCCAAAAGGGAGTGCAAAAGTGCCACAACATGGCTGCTTTCACAGGTTTCTCCTTGGCAAGAAGCCTAAAACCAGGCTGATTTCCCTTCCCAGGGTTACTGTTAGGCTTAGGCCTAGGGCTAGGATTTTTAAAACTAGGAAGCCCTTAGCTCCAGGCACACTGCAGCTGTTCAAGGCATCCCAAGGGGAGCGCAAAAGTGACGCAACTTGGCTGCCACCACTGATATTTCCATGAGACCATCCCGAACCATAGGCTGATTTTCCTTCCTAGGGTTAAGGTTTGAGTTACGCCTAGGGTAAGGGCTCTATTAACCAGAAAGCCCTGAGTTCCAAGAACACAGCAGCTGCGAAGGACTAGCCAAGAAGAGCGCAAAAGTAACACAACATGCCTGCCTCCACAGCTTTTTCCTTGGGGACATGCCTAATTCCTGGCTGATTTGCCTTTCTCGTCTTAGGGTTGGGGTTCGGCCTAGGGCTAGGATTTTTAAAATCAGGAAGCCCTGAGTTCCAGGCACACTGCAGCTGTGAAAGGCATCCAAAAGGGAGTGCAAAAGTGCCACAACATGGCTGCTTTCACGGCTTTTTCCTTGGCAAGAAGCCTAACACCAGGCTGATTTCCCTTCCCAGGGTTACTGTTAGGCTTAGGCCTAGGGCTAGGATTTTTAAAACTAGGAAGCCCTGGGCTCCAGGCACACTGCAGCTGTTCAAGGCATCCCAAGGGGAGTACAAAAGTGCAACAACATGGCAGCTTTCACAGCTTTTTCCTTGGCACCATCCCTATACCTAGGCTGATTTATCTGCCTAGGGTTAGGGTTAGGCTTCAGCCTAGGGCTTGGATTTCTTTAACCAGGAAGCCCTGAGTTCCAGGCTTACTTCATCTGCCAAAGGCATCCCAAAGGGAGTGCAGAAGTGCCACAACATGGCTGCTTTCACGGCTTTTCCCTTAGGAAGAACCCTAATACCCAGCTGATTTACCTTCCTAGGGTTACTGTTAGGCTTAGGCCTAGGACTTTTAAAACCAGGAAGCCCTGGGCTCCAGGCACACTGCAGCTGCGAAAGGCATCCCAAGGGGAGCGCAAAAGTGACGCAACTTGGCTGCCACCACTGATATTTCCATGAGACCATCCCGAACCATAGGTTGATTTTCCTTCCTAGGGTTAAGGTTTGAGTTACGCCTAGGGTAAGGGTCTATTAACCAGAAAGCCCTGAGTTCCAAGAACACAGCAGCTGCGATGGACTAGCCAAGAAGAGCGCAAAAGTACCACAACATGCCTGCCTCCACAGCTTTTTCCTTGGGGACATGCCTAATTCCTGGCTGATTTGCCTTTCTCCTCTTAGGGTTGGGGTTCGGCCTAGGGCTAGGATTTTTAAAATCAGGAAGCCCTGAGTTCCAGGCACACTGCAGCTGTGAAAGGCATCCAAAAGGGAGTGCAAAAGTGCCACAACATGGCTGCTTTCACGGCTTTTTCCTTGGCAAGAAGCCTAACACCAGGCTGATTTCCCTTCCCAGGGTTACTGTTAGGCTTAGGCCTAGGGCTAGGATTTTTAAAACTAGGAAGCCCTTAGCTCCAGGCACACTGCAGCTGTTCAAGGCATCCCAAGGGGAGTACAAAAGTACAACAACATGGCAGCTTTCACAGCTTTTTCCTTGGCACCATCCCCATACCTAGGCTGATTTATCTGCCTAGGGTTAGGGTTAGGCTTCAGCCTAGGGCTTGGATTTCTTTAACCAGGAAGCCCTGAGTTCCAGGCTTACTTCATCTGCCAAAGGCATCCCAAAGGGAGTGCAGAAGTGCCACAACATGGCTGCTTTCACGGCTTTTCCCTTAGGAAGAACCCTAATACCCGGCTGATTTACCTTCCTAGGGTTACTGTTAGGCTTAGGCCTAGGACTTTTAAAACCAGGAAGCCCTGGGCTCCAGGCACACTGCAGCTGCGAAAGGCATCCCAAGGGGAGCGCAAAAGTGACGCAACTTGGCTGCCACCACTGATATTTCCATGAGACCATCCCGAACCATAGGCTGATTTTCCTTCCTAGGGTTAAGGTTTGAGTTACGCCTAGGGTAAGGCTCTATTAACCAGAAAGCCCTGAGTTCCAAGAACACAGCAGCTGCGAAGGACTACCCAAGAAGAGCGCAAAAGTACCACAACATGCCTGCCTCCACAGCTTTTTCCTTGGGGACATGCCTAATTCCTGGCTGATTTGCCTTTCTCGTCTTAGGGTTGGGGTTCGGCCTAGGGCTAGGATTTTTAAAATCAGGAAGCCCTGAGTTCCAGGCACACTGCAGCTGTGAAAGGCATCCAAAAGGGAGTGCAAAAGTGCCACAACATGGCTGCTTTCACGGCTTTTTCCTTGGCAAGAAGCCTAACACCAGGCTGATTTACCTTCCCAGGGTTACTGTTAGGCTTAGGCCTAGGGCTAGGATTTTTAAAACTAGGAAGCCCTTAGCTCCAGGCACACTGCAGCTGTTCAAGGCATCCCAAGGGGAGTACAAAAGTGCAACAACATGGCAGCTTTCACAGCTTTTTCCTTGGCACCATCCCTATACCTAGGCTGATTTATCTGCCTAGGGTTAGGGTTAGGCTTCAGCCTAGGGCTTGGATTTCTTTAACCAGGAAGCCCTGAGTTCCAGGCTTACTTCATCTGCCAAAGGCATCCCAAAGGGAGTGCAGAAGTGCCACAACATGGCTGCTTTCACGGCTTTTCCCTTAGGAAGAACCCTAATACCCGGCTGATTTACCTTCCTAGGGTTACTGTTAGGCTTAGGCCTAGGACTTTTAAAACCAGGAAGCCCTGGGCTCCAGGCACACTGCAGCTGCGAAAGGCATCCCAAGGGGAGCGCAAAAGTGACGCAACTTGGCTGCCACCACTGATATTTCCATGAGACCATCCCGAACCATAGGCTGATTTTCCTTCCTAGGCTTAAGGTTTGAGTTACGCCTAGGGTAAGGGCTCTATTAACCAGAAAGCCCTGAGTTCCAAGAACACAGCAGCTGCGAAGGACTAGCCAAGAAGAGCGCAAAAGTACCACAACATGCCTGCCTCCACAGCTTTTTCCTGGGGACATGCCTAATTCCTGGCTGATTTGCCTTTCTCGTCTTAGGGTTGGGGTTCGGCCTAGGGCTAGGATTTTTAAAATCAGGAAGCCCTGAGTTCCAGGCACACTGGAGCTGTGAAAGGCATCCAAAAGGGAGTGCAAAAGTGCCACAACATGGCTGCTTTCACGGCTTTTTCCTTGGCAAGAAGCCTAACACCAGGCTGATTTCCCTTCCCAGGGTTACTGTTAGGCTTAGGCCTAGGGCTAGGATTTTTAAAACTAGGAAGCCCTTAGCTCCAGGCACACTGCAGCTGTTCAAGGCATCCCAAGGGGAGTACAAAAGTACAACAACATGGCAGCTTTCACAGCTTTTTCCTTGGCACCATCCCCATACCTAGGCTGATTTATCTGCCTAGGGTTAGGGTTAGGCTTCAGCCTAGGGCTTGGATTTCTTTAACCAGGAAGCCCTGAGTTCCAGGCTTACTTCATCTGCCAAAGGCATCCCAAAGGGAGTGCAGAAGTGCCACAACATGGCTGCTTTCACGGCTTTTCCCTCAGGAAGAACCCTAATACCCGGCTGATTTACCTTCCTAGGGTTACTGTTAGGCTTAGGCCTAGGACTTTTAAAACCAGGAAGCCCTGGGCTCCAGGCACACTGCAGCTGCGAAAGGCATCCCAAGGGGAGCGCAAAAGTGACGCAACTTGGCTGCCACCACTGATATTTCCATGAGACCATCCCGAACCATAGGCTGATTTTCCTTCCTAGGGTTAAGGTTTGAGTTACGCCTAGGGTAAGGCTCTATTAACCAGAAAGCCCTGAGTTCCAAGAACACAGCAGCTGCGAAGGACTACCCAAGAAGAGCGCAAAAGTACCACAACATGCCTGCCTCCACAGCTTTTTCCTTGGGGACATGCCTAATTCCTGGCTGATTTGCCTTTCTCGTCTTAGGGTTGGGGTTCGGCCTAGGGCTAGGATTTTTAAAATCAGGAAGCCCTGAGTTCCAGGCACACTGCAGCTGTGAAAGGCATCCAAAAGGGAGTGCAAAAGTGCCACAACATGGCTGCTTTCACGGCTTTTTCCTTGGCAAGAAGCCTAACACCAGGCTGATTTACCTTCCCAGGGTTACTGTTAGGCTTAGGCCTAGGGCTAGGATTTTTAAAACTAGGAAGCCCTTAGCTCCAGGCACACTGCAGCTGTTCAAGGCATCCCAAGGGGAGTACAAAAGTGCAACAACATGGCAGCTTTCACAGCTTTTTCCTTGGCACCATCCCTATACCTAGGCTGATTTATCTGCCTAGGGTTAGGGTTAGGCTTCAGCCTAGGGCTTGGATTTCTTTAACCAGGAAGCCCTGAGTTCCAGGCTTACTTCATCTGCCAAAGGCATCCAAAAGGGAGTGCAGAAGTGCCACAACATGGCTGCTTTCACGGCTTTTCCCTTAGGAAGAACCCTAATACCCGGCTGATTTACCTTCCTAGGGTTACTGTTAGGCTTAGGCCTAGGACTTTTAAAACCAGGAAGCCCTGGGCTCCAGGCACACTGCAGCTGCGAAAGGCATCCCAAGGGGAGCGCAAAAGTGACGCAACTTGGCTGCCACCACTGATATTTCCATGAGAGCATCCCGAACCATAGGTTGATTTTCCTTCCTAGGGTTAAGGTTTGAGTTACGCCTAGGGTAAGGGTTCTATTAACCAGAAAGCCCTGAGTTCCAAGAACACAGCAGCTGCGAAGGACTACCCAAGAAGAGCGCAAAATTACCACAACATGCCTGCCTCCACAGCTTTTTCCTTGTGGACATGCCTAATTCCTGGCTGATTTGCCTTTCTCGTCTTAGGGTTGGGGTTCGGCCTAGGGCTAGGATTTTTAAAATCAGGAAGCCCTGAGTTCCAGGCACACTGGAGCTGTGAAAGGCATCCAAAAGGGAGTGCAAAAGTGCCACAACATGGCTGCTTTCACGGCTTTTTCCTTGGCAAGAAGCCTAACACCAGGCTGATTTACCTTCCCAGGGTTACTGTTAGGCTTAGGCCTAGGGCTAGGATTTTTAAAACTAGGAAGCCCTGGGCTCCAGGCACACTGCAGCTGTTCAAGGCATCCCAAGGGGAGTACAAAAGTGCAACAACATGGCAGCTTTCACAGCTTTTTCCTTGGCACCATCCCTATACCTAGGCTGATTTATCTGCCTAGGGTTAGGGTTAGGCTTCAGCCTAGGGCTTGGATTTCTTTAACCAGGAAGCCCTGAGTTCCAGGCTTACTTCATCTGCCAAAGGCATCCCAAAGGGAGTGCAGAAGTGCCACAACATGGCTGCTTTCACGGCTTTTCCCTTAGGAAGAACCCTAATACCCGGCTGATTTACCTTCCTAGGGTTACTGTTAGGCTTAGGCCTAGGACTTTTAAAACCAGGAAGCCCTGGGCTCCAGGCACACTGCAGCTGCGAAAGGCATCCCAAGGGGAGCGCAAAAGTGACGCAACTTGGCTGCCACCACTGATATTTCCATGAGAGCATCCCGAACCATAGGTTGATTTTCCTTCCTAGGGTTAAGGTTTGAGTTACGCCTAGGGTAAGGGTTCTATTAACCAGAAAGCCCTGAGTTCCAAGAACACAGCAGCTGCGAAGGACTAGCCAAGAAGAGCGCAAAATTACCACAACATGCCTGCCTCCACAGCTTTTTCCTTGTGGACATGCCTAATTCCTGGCTGATTTGCCTTTCTCGTCTTAGGGTTGGGGTTCGGCCTAGGGCTAGGATTTTTAAAATCAGGAAGCCCTGAGTTCCAGGCACACTGGAGCTGTGAAAGGCATCCAAAAGGGAGTGCAAAAGTGCCACAACATGGCTGCTTTCACGGCTTTTTCCTTGGCAAGAAGCCTAACACCAGGCTGATTTACCTTCCCAGGGTTACTGTTAGGCTTAGGCCTAGGGCTAGGATTTTTAAAACTAGGAAGCCCTGGGCTCCAGGCACACTGCAGCTGTTCAAGGCATCCCAAGGGGAGTACAAAAGTGCAACAACATGGCAGCTTTCACAGCTTTTTCCTTGGCACCATCCCCGTACCTAGGCTGATTTATCTGCCTAGGGTTAGGGTTAGGGTTCAGCCTAGGGCTTGGATTTCTTTAACCAGGAAGCCCTGAGTTCCAGGCTTACTTCATCTGCCAAAGGCATCCCAAAGGGAGTGCAGAAGTGCCACAACATGGCTGCTTTCACGGCTTTTCCCTTAGGAAGAACCCTAATACCCGGCTGATTTACCTTCCTAGGGTTACTGTTAGGCTTAGGCCTAGGACTTTTAAAACCAGGAAGCCCTGGGCTCCAGGCACACTGCAGCTGCGAAAGGCATCCCAAGGGGAGCGCAAAAGTGACGCAACTTGTCTGCCACCACTGATATTTCCATGAGACCATCCCGAACCATAGGCTGATTTTCCTTCCTAGGCTTAAGGTTTGAGTTACGCCTAGGGTAAGGGTCTATTAACCAGAAAGCCCTGAGTTCCAAGAACACAGCAGCTGCGAAGGACTAGCCAAGAAGAGCGCAAAAGTACCACAACATGCCTGCCTCCACAGCTTTTTCCTTGGGGACATGCCTAATTCCTGGCTGATTTGCCTTTCTCGTCTTAGGGTTGGGGTTCGGCCTAGGGCTAGGATTTTTAAAATCAGGAAGCCCTGATTTCCAGGCACACTGGAGCTGTGAAAGGCATCCAAAAGGGAGTGCAAAAGTGCCACAACATGGCTGCTTTCACGGCTTTTTCCTTGGCAAGAAGCCTAACACCAGGCTGATTTACCTTCCCAGGGTTACTGTTAGGCTTAGGCCTAGGGCTAGGATTTTTGAAACTAGGAAGCCCTGGGCTCCAGGCACACTGCAGCTGTTCAAGGCATCCCAAGGGGAGTACAAAAGTGCAACAACATGGCAGCTTTCACAGCTTTTTCCTTGGCACCATGCCTATACCTAGGCTGATTTATCTGCCTAGGGTTAGGGTTAGGGTTCAGCCTAGGGCTTGGATTTCTTTAACCAGGAAGCCCTGAGTTCCAGGCTTACTTCATCTGCCAAAGGCATCCCAAAGGGAGTGCAGAAGTGCCACAACATGGCTGCTTTCACGGCTTTTCCCTTAGGAAGAACCCTAATACCCGGCTGATTTACCTTCCTAGGGTTACTGTTAGGCTTAGGCCTAGGACTTTTAAAACCAGGAAGCCCTGGGCTCCAGGCACACTGCAGCTGCGAAAGGCATCCCAAGGGGAGCGCAAAAGTGACGCAACTTGGCTGCCACCACTGATATTTCCATGAGACCATCCCGAACCATAGGCTGATTTTCCTTCCTAGGGTTAAGGTTTGAGTTACGCCTAGGGTAAGGGTCTATTAACCAGAAAGCCCTGAGTTCCAAGAACACAGCAGCTGCGAAGGACTAGCCAAGAAGAGCGCAAAAGTACCACAACATGCCTGCCTCCACAGCTTTTTCCTTGGGGACATGCCTAATTCCTGGCTGATTTGCCTTTCTCGTCTTAGGGTTGGGGTTCGGCCTAGGGCTAGGATTTTTAAAATCAGGAAGCCCTGAGTTCCAGGCACACTGGAGCTGTGAAAGGCATCCAAAAGGGAGTGCAAAAGTGCCACAACATGGCTGCTTTCACGGCTTTTTCCTTGGCAAGAAGCCTAACACCAGGCTGATTTACCTTCCCAGGGTTACTGTTAGGCTTAGGCCTAGGGCTAGGATTTTTAAAACTAGGAAGCCCTTAGCTCCAGGCACACTGCAGCTGTTCAAGGCATCCCAAGGGGAGTACAAAAGTGCAACAACATGGCAGCTTTCACAGCTTTTTCCTTGGCACCATCCCTATACCTAGGCTGATTTATCTGCCTAGGGTTAGGGTTAGGCTTCAGCCTAGGGCTTGGATTTCTTTAACCAGGAAGCCCTGAGTTCCAGGCTTACTTCATCTGCCAAAGGCATCCCAAAGGGAGTGCAGAAGTGCCACAACATGGCTGCTTTCACGGCTTTTCCCTTAGGAAGAACCCTAATACCCGGCTGATTTACCTTCCTAGGGTTACTGTTAGGCTTAGGCCTAGGACTTTTAAAACCAGGAAGCCCTGGGCTCCAGGCACACTGCAGCTGCGAAAGGCATCCCAAGGGGAGCGCAAAAGTGACGCAACTTGGCTGCCACCACTGATATTTCCATGAGACCATCCCGAACCATAGGCTGATTTTCCTTCCTAGGCTTAAGGTTTGAGTTACGCCTAGGGTAAGGGCTCTATTAACCAGAAAGCCCTGAGTTCCAAGAACACAGCAGCTGCGAAGGACTACCCAAGAAGAGCGCAAAAGTACCACAACATGCCTGCCTCCACAGCTTTTTCCTGGGGACATGCCTAATTCCTGGCTGATTTGCCTTTCTCGTCTTAGGGTTGGGGTTCGGCCTAGGGCTAGGATTTTTAAAATCAGGAAGCCCTGAGTTCCAGGCACACTGGAGCTGTGAAAGGCATCCAAAAGGGAGTGCAAAAGTGCCACAACATGGCTGCTTTCACGGCTTTTTCCTTGGCAAGAAGCCTAACACGAGGCTGATTTCCCTTCCCAGGGTTACTGTTAGGCTTAGGCCTAGGGCTAGGATTTTTAAAACTAGGAAGCCCTTAGCTCCAGGCACACTGCAGCTGTTCAAGGCATCCCAAGGGGAGTACAAAAGTACAACAACATGGCAGCTTTCACAGCTTTTTCCTTGGCACCATCCCCATACCTAGGCTGATTTATCTGCCTAGGGTTAGGGTTAGGCTTCAGCCTAGGGCTTGGATTTCTTTAACCAGGAAGCCCTGAGTTCCAGGCTTACTTCATCTGCCAAAGGCATCCCAAAGGGAGTGCAGAAGTGCCACAACATGGCTGCTTTCACGGCTTTTCCCTCAGGAAGAACCCTAATACCCGGCTGATTTACCTTCCTAGGGTTACTGTTAGGCTTAGGCCTAGGACTTTTAAAACCAGGAAGCCCTGGGCTCCAGGCACACTGCAGCTGCGAAAGGCATCCCAAGGGGAGCGCAAAAGTGACGCAACTTGGCTGCCACCACTGATATTTCCATGAGACCATCCCGAACCATAGGCTGATTTTCCTTCCTAGGGTTAAGGTTTGAGTTACGCCTAGGGTAAGGCTCTATTAACCAGAAAGCCCTGAGTTCCAAGAACACAGCAGCTGCGAAGGACTACCCAAGAAGAGCGCAAAAGTACCACAACATGCCTGCCTCCACAGCTTTTTCCTTGGGGACATGCCTAATTCCTGGCTGATTTGCCTTTCTCGTCTTAGGGTTGGGGTTCGGCCTAGGGCTAGGATTTTTAAAATCAGGAAGCCCTGAGTTCCAGGCACACTGCAGCTGTGAAAGGCATCCAAAAGGGAGTGCAAAAGTGCCACAACATGGCTGCTTTCACGGCTTTTTCCTTGGCAAGAAGCCTAACACCAGGCTGATTTACCTTCCCAGGGTTACTGTTAGGCTTAGGCCTAGGGCTAGGATTTTTAAAACTAGGAAGCCCTTAGCTCCAGGCACACTGCAGCTGTTCAAGGCATCCCAAGGGGAGTACAAAAGTGCAACAACATGGCAGCTTTCACAGCTTTTTCCTTGGCACCATCCCTATACCTAGGCTGATTTATCTGCCTAGGGTTAGGGTTAGGCTTCAGCCTAGGGCTTGGATTTCTTTAACCAGGAAGCCCTGAGTTCCAGGCTTACTTCATCTGCCAAAGGCATCCAAAAGGGAGTGCAGAAGTGCCACAACATGGCTGCTTTCACGGCTTTTCCCTTAGGAAGAACCCTAATACCCGGCTGATTTACCTTCCTAGGGTTACTGTTAGGCTTAGGCCTAGGACTTTTAAAACCAGGAAGCCCTGGGCTCCAGGCACACTGCAGCTGCGAAAGGCATCCCAAGGGGAGCGCAAAAGTGACGCAACTTGGCTGCCACCACTGATATTTCCATGAGAGCATCCCGAACCATAGGTTGATTTTCCTTCCTAGGGTTAAGGTTTGAGTTACGCCTAGGGTAAGGGTTCTATTAACCAGAAAGCCCTGAGTTCCAAGAACACAGCAGCTGCGAAGGACTACCCAAGAAGAGCGCAAAATTACCACAACATGCCTGCCTCCACAGCTTTTTCCTTGTGGACATGCCTAATTCCTGGCTGATTTGCCTTTCTCGTCTTAGGGTTGGGGTTCGGCCTAGGGCTAGGATTTTTAAAATCAGGAAGCCCTGAGTTCCAGGCACACTGCAGCTGTGAAAGGCATCCAAAAGGGAGTGCAGAAGTGCCACAACATGGCTGCTTTCACGGCTTTTTCCTTGGCAAGAAGCCTAACACCAGGCTGATTTACCTTCCCAGGGTTACTGTTAGGCTTAGGCCTAGGGCTAGGATTTTTAAAACTAGGAAGCCCTGGGCTCCAGGCACACTGCAGCTGTTCAAGGCATCCCAAGGGGAGTACAAAAGTGCAACAACATGGCAGCTTTCACAGCTTTTTCCTTGGCACCATCCCTATACCTAGGCTGATTTATCTGCCTAGGGTTAGGGTTAGGCTTCAGCCTAGGGCTTGGATTTCTTTAACCAGGAAGCCCTGAGTTCCAGGCTTACTTCATCTGCCAAAGGCATCCCAAAGGGAGTGCAGAAGTGCCACAACATGGCTGCTTTCACGGCTTTTCCCTTAGGAAGAACCCTAATACCCGGCTGATTTACCTTCCTAGGGTTACTGTTAGGCTTAGGCCTAGGACTTTTAAAACCAGGAAGCCCTGGGCTCCAGGCACACTGCAGCTGCGAAAGGCATCCCAAGGGGAGCGCAAAAGTGACGCAACTTGGCTGCCACCACTGATATTTCCATGAGAGCATCCCGAACCATAGGTTGATTTTCCTTCCTAGGGTTAAGGTTTGAGTTACGCCTAGGGTAAGGGTTCTATTAACCAGAAAGCCCTGAGTTCCAAGAACACAGCAGCTGCGAAGGACTACCCAAGAAGAGCGCAAAATTACCACAACATGCCTGCCTCCACAGCTTTTTCCTTGTGGACATGCCTAATTCCTGGCTGATTTGCCTTTCTCGTCTTAGGGTTGGGGTTCGGCCTAGGGCTAGGATTTTTAAAATCAGGAAGCCCTGAGTTCCAGGCACACTGGAGCTGTGAAAGGCATCCAAAAGGGAGTGCAAAAGTGCCACAACATGGCTGCTTTCACGGCTTTTTCCTTGGCAAGAAGCCTAACACCAGGCTGATTTACCTTCCCAGGGTTACTGTTAGGCTTAGGCCTAGGGCTAGGATTTTTAAAACTAGGAAGCCCTGGGCTCCAGGCACACTGCAGCTGTTCAAGGCATCCCAAGGGGAGTACAAAAGTGCAACAACATGGCAGCTTTCACAGCTTTTTCCTTGGCACCATCCCTATACCTAGGCTGATTTATCTGCCTAGGGTTAGGGTTAGGCTTCAGCCTAGGGCTTGGATTTCTTTAACCAGGAAGCCCTGAGTTCCAGGCTTACTTCATCTGCCAAAGGCATCCCAAAGGGAGTGCAGAAGTGCCACAACATGGCTGCTTTCACGGCTTTTCCCTTAGGAAGAACCCTAATACCCGGCTGATTTACCTTCCTAGGGTTACTGTTAGGCTTAGGCCTAGGACTTTTAAAACCAGGAAGCCCTGGGCTCCAGGCACACTGCAGCTGCGAAAGGCATCCCAAGGGGAGCGCAAAAGTGACGCAACTTGGCTGCCACCACTGATATTTCCATGAGAGCATCCCGAACCATAGGTTGATTTTCCTTCCTAGGGTTAAGGTTTGAGTTACGCCTAGGGTAAGGGTTCTATTAACCAGAAAGCCCTGAGTTCCAAGAACACAGCAGCTGCGAAGGACTACCCAAGAAGAGCGCAAAATTACCACAACATGCCTGCCTCCACAGCTTTTTCCTTGTGGACATGCCTAATTCCTGGCTGATTTGCCTTTCTCGTCTTAGGGTTGGGGTTCGGCCTAGGGCTAGGATTTTTAAAATCAGGAAGCCCTGAGTTCCAGGCACACTGGAGCTGTGAAAGGCATCCAAAAGGGAGTGCAAAAGTGCCACAACATGGCTGCTTTCACGGCTTTTTCCTTGGCAAGAAGCCTAACACCAGGCTGATTTACCTTCCCAGGGTTACTGTTAGGCTTAGGCCTAGGGCTAGGATTTTTAAAACTAGGAAGCCCTGGGCTCCAGGCACACTGCAGCTGTTCAAGGCATCCCAAGGGGAGTACAAAAGTGCAACAACATGGCAGCTTTCACAGCTTTTTCCTTGGCACCATCCCTATACCTAGGCTGATTTATCTGCCTAGGGTTAGGGTTAGGGTTCAGCCTAGGGCTTGGATTTCTTTAACCAGGAAGCCCTGAGTTCCAGGCTTACTTCATCTGCCAAAGGCATCCCAAAGGGAGTGCAGAAGTGCCACAACATGGCTGCTTTCACGGCTTTTCCCTTAGGAAGAACCCTAATACCCGGCTGATTTACCTTCCTAGGGTTACTGTTAGGCTTAGGCCTAGGACTTTTAAAACCAGGAAGCCCTGGGCTCCAGGCACACTGCAGCTGCGAAAGGCATCCCAAGGGGAGCGCAAAAGTGACGCAACTTGGCTGCCACCACTGATATTTCCATGAGACCATCCCGAACCATAGGCTGATTTTCCTTCCTAGGGTTAAGGTTTGAGTTACGCCTAGGGTAAGGGTTCTATTAACCAGAAAGCCCTGAGTTCCAAGAACACAGCAGCTGTGAAGGACTAGCCAAGAAGAGCGCAAAATTACCACAACATGCCTGCCTCCACAGCTTTTTCCTTGTGGACATGCCTAATTCCTGGCTGATTTGCCTTTCTCGTCTTAGGGTTGGGGTTCGGCCTAGGGCTAGGATTTTTAAAATCAGGAAGCCCTGAGTTCCAGGCACACTGGAGCTGTGAAAGGCATCCAAAAGGGAGTGCAAAAGTGCCACAACATGGCTGCTTTCACGGCTTTTTCCTTGGCAAGAAGCCTAACACCAGGCTGATTTACCTTCCCAGGGTTACTGTTAGGCTTAGGTCTAGGGCTAGGATTTTTGAAACTAGGAAGCCCTTAGCTCCAGGCACACTGCAGCTGTTCAAGGCATCCCAAGGGGAGTACAAAAGTGCAACAACATGGCAGCTTTCACAGCTTTTTCCTTGGCACCATCCCTGTACCTAGGCTGATTTATCTGCCTAGGGTTAGGGTTAGGCTTCAGCCTAGGGCTTGGATTTCTTTAACCAGGAAGCCCTGAGTTCCAGGCTTACTTCATCTGCCAAAGGCATCCCAAAGGGAGTGCAGAAGTGCCACAACATGGCTGCTTTCACGGCTTTTCCCTTAGGAAGAACCCTAATACCCGGCTGATTTACCTTCCTAGGGTTACTGTTAGGCTTAGGCCTAGGACTTTTAAAACCAGGAAGCCCTGGGCTCCAGGCACACTGCAGCTGCGAAAGGCATCCCAAGGGGAGCGCAAAAGTGACGCAACTTGGCTGCCACCACTGATATTTCCATGAGACCATCCCGAACCATAGGCTGATTTTCCTTCCTAGGCTTAAGGTTTGAGTTACGCCTAGGGTAAGGGTCTATTAACCAGAAAGCCCTGAGTTCCAAGAACACAGCAGCTGCGAAGGACTAGCCAAGAAGAGCGCAAAAGTACCACAACATGCCTGCCTCCACAGCTTTTTCCTTGGGGACATGCCTAATTCCTGGCTGATTTGCCTTTCTCGTCTTAGGGTTGGGGTTCGGCCTAGGGCTAGGATTTTTAAAATCAGGAAGCCCTGAGTTCCAGGCACACTGCAGCTGTGAAAGGCATCCAAAAGGGAGTGCAAAAGTGCCACAACATGGCTGCTTTCACGGCTTTTTCCTTGGCAAGAAGCCTAACACCAGGCTGATTTACCTTCCCAGGGTTACTGTTAGGCTTAGGCCTAGGGCTAGGATTTTTAAAACTAGGAAGCCCTTAGCTCCAGGCACACTGCAGCTGTTCAAGGCATCCCAAGGGGAGTACAAAAGTGCAACAACATGGCAGCTTTCACAGCTTTTTCCTTGGCACCATCCCTATACCTAGGCTGATTTATCTGCCTAGGGTTAGGGTTAGGCTTCAGCCTAGGGCTTGGATTTCTTTAACCAGGAAGCCCTGAGTTCCAGGCTTACTTCATCTGCCAAAGGCATCCCAAAGGGAGTGCAGAAGTGCCACAACATGGCTGCTTTCACGGCTTTTCCCTTAGGAAGAACCCTAATACCCGGCTGATTTACCTTCCTAGGGTTACTGTTAGGCTTAGGCCTAGGACTTTTAAAACCAGGAAGCCCTGGGCTCCAGGCACACTGCAGCTGCGAAAGGCATCCCAAGGGGAGCGCAAAAGTGACGCAACTTGGCTGCCACCACTGATATTTCCATGAGACCATCCCGAACCATAGGCTGATTTTCCTTCCTAGGCTTAAGGTTTGAGTTACGCCTAGGGTAAGGGTCTATTAACCAGAAAGCCCTGAGTTCCAAGAACACAGCAGCTGCGAAGGACTAGCCAAGAAGAGCGCAAAAGTACCACAACATGCCTGCCTCCACAGCTTTTTCCTTGGGGACATGCCTAATTCCTGGCTGATTTGCCTTTCTCGTCTTAGGGTTGGGGTTCGGCCTAGGGCTAGGATTTTTAAAATCAGGAAGCCCTGAGTTCCAGGCACACTGCAGCTGTGAAAGGCATCCAAAAGGGAGTGCAAAAGTGCCACAACATGGCTGCTTTCACGGCTTTTTCCTTGGCAAGAAGCCTAACACCAGGCTGATTTACCTTCCCAGGGTTACTGTTAGGCTTAGGCCTAGGGCTAGGATTTTTAAAACTAGGAAGCCCTTAGCTCCAGGCACACTGCAGCTGTTCAAGGCATCCCAAGGGGAGTACAAAAGTGCAACAACATGGCAGCTTTCACAGCTTTTTCCTTGGCACCATCCCTATACCTAGGCTGATTTATCTGCCTAGGGTTAGGGTTAGGCTTCAGCCTAGGGCTTGGATTTCTTTAACCAGGAAGCCCTGAGTTCCAGGCTTACTTCATCTGCCAAAGGCATCCCAAAGGGAGTGCAGAAGTGCCACAACATGGCTGCTTTCACGGCTTTTCCCTTAGGAAGAACCCTAATACCCGGCTGATTTACCTTCCTAGGGTTACTGTTAGGCTTAGGCCTAGGACTTTTAAAACCAGGAAGCCCTGAGCTCCAGGCACACTGCAGCTGCGAAAGGCATCCCAAGGGGAGCGCAAAAGTGACACAACTTGGCTGCCACCACTGATATTTCCATGAGACCATCCCGAACCATAGGCTGATTTTCCTTCCTAGGCTTAAGGTTTGAGTTACGCCTAGGGTAAGGCTCTATTAACCAGAAAGCCCTGAGTTCCAAGAACACAGCAGCTGCGAAGGACTAGCCAAGAAGAGCGCAAAAGTACCACAACATGCCTGCCTCCACAGCTTTTTCCTTGGGGACATGCCTAATTCCTGGCTGATTTGCCTTTCTCGTCTTAGGGTGGGGTTCGGCCTAGGGCTAGGATTTTTAAAATCAGGAAGCCCTGAGTTCCAGGCACACTGCAGCTGTGAAAGGCATCCAAAAGGGAGTGCAAAAGTGCCACAACATGGCTGCTTTCACGGCTTTTTCCTTGGCAAGAAGCCTAACACCAGGCTGATTTACCTTCCCAGGGTTACTGTTAGGCTTAGGCCTAGGGCTAGGATTTTTAAAACTAGGAAGCCCTTAGCTCCAGGCACACTGCAGCTGTTCAAGGCATCCCAAGGGGAGTATAAAAGTGCAACAACATGGCAGCTTTCACAGCTTTTTCCTTGGCACCATCCCTATACCTAGGCTGATTTATCTGCCTAGGGTTAGGGTTAGGCTTCAGCCTAGGGCTTGGATTTCTTTAACCAGGAAGCCCTGAGTTCCAGGCTTACTTCATCTGCCAAAGGCATCCCAAAGGGAGTGCAGAAGTGCCACAACATGGCTGCTTTCACGGCTTTTCCCTTAGGAAGAACCCTAATACCCGGCTGATTTACCTTCCTAGGGTTACTGTTAGGCTTAGGCCTAGGACTTTTAAAACCAGGAAGCCCTGGGCTCCAGGCACACTGCAGCTGCGAAAGGCATCCCAAGGGGAGCGCAAAAGTGACACAACTTGGCTGCCACCACTGATATTTCCATGAGACCATCCCGAACCATAGGCTGATTTTCCTTCCTAGGCTTAAGGTTTGAGTTACGCCTAGGGTAAGGCTCTATTAACCAGAAAGCCCTGAGTTCCAAGAACACAGCAGCTGCGAAGGACTAGCCAAGAAGAGCGCAAAAGTACCACAACATGCCTGCCTCCACAGCTTTTTCCTTGGAGACATGCCTAATTCCTGGCTGATTTGCCTTTCTCGTCTTAGGGTTGGGGTTCGGCCTAGGGCTAGGATTTTTAAAATCAGGAAGCCCTGAGTTCCAGGCACACTGCAGCTGTGAAAGGCATCCAAAAGGGAGTGCAAAAGTGCCACAACATGGCTGCTTTCACGGCTTTTTCCTTGGCAAGAAGCCTAACACCAGGCTGATTTACCTTCCCAGGGTTACTGTTAGGCTTAGGCCTAGGGCTAGGATTTTTAAAACTAGGAAGCCCTTAGCTCCAGGCACACTGCAGCTGTTCAAGGCATCCCAAGGGGAGTACAAAAGTGCAACAACATGGCAGCTTTCACAGCTTTTTCCTTGGCACCATCCCTATACCTAGGCTGATTTATCTGCCTAGGGTTAGGGTTAGGCTTCAGCCTAGGGCTTGGATTTCTTTAACCAGGAAGCCCTGAGTTCCAGGCTTACTTCATCTGCCAAAGGCATCCCAAAGGGAGTGCAGAAGTGCCACAACATGGCTGCTTTCACGGCTTTTCCCTTAGGAAGAACCCTAATACCCGGCTGATTTACCTTCCTAGGGTTACTGTTAGGCTTAGGCCTAGGACTTTTAAAACCAGGAAGCCCTGGGCTCCAGGCACACTGCAGCTGCGAAAGGCATCCCAAGGGGAGCGCAAAAGTGACGCAACTTGGCTGCCACCACTGATATTTCCATGAGAGCATCCCGAACCATAGGCTGATTTTCCTTCCTAGGGTTAAGGTTTGAGTTACGCCTAGGGTAAGGGTTCTATTAACCAGAAAGCCCTGAGTTCCAAGAACACAGCAGCTGCGAAGGACTAGCCAAGAAGAGCGCAAAAGTACCACAACATGCCTGCCTCCACAGCTTTTTCCTTGGGGACATGCCTAATTCCTGGCTGATTTGCCTTTCTCGTCTTAGGGTGGGGTTCGGCCTAGGGCTAGGATTTTTAAAATCAGGAAGCCCTGAGTTCCAGGCACACTGGAGCTGTGAAAGGCATCCAAAAGGGAGTGCAAAAGTGCCACAACATGGCTGCTTTCACGGCTTTTTCCTTGGCAAGAAGCCTAACACCAGGCTGATTTACCTTCCCAGGGTTACTGTTAGGCTTAGGCCTAGGGCTAGGATTTTTAAAACTAGGAAGCCCTTAGCTCCAGGCACACTGCAGCTGTTCAAGGCATCCCAGGGGAGTACAAAACTGCAACAACATGGCAGCTTTCACAGCTTTTTCCTTGGCACCATCCCTATACCTAGGCTGATTTATCTGCCTAGGCTTAGGGTTAGGCTTCAGCCTAGGGCTTGGATTTCTTTAACCAGGAAGCCCTGAGTTCCAGGCTTACTTCATCTGCCAAAGGCATCCCAAAGGGAGTGCAGAAGTGCCACAACATGGCTGCTTTCACGGCTTTTCCCTTAGGAAGAACCCTAATACCCGGCTGATTTACCTTCCTAGGGTTACTGTTAGGCTTAGGCCTAGGACTTTTAAAACCAGGAAGCCCTGAGCTCCAGGCACACTGCAGCTGCGAAAGGCATCCCAAGGGGAGCGCAAAAGTGACGCAACTTGGCTGCCACCACTGATATTTCCATGAGACCATCCCGAACCATAGGCTGATTTTCCTTCCTAGGCTTAAGGTTTGAGTTACGCCTAGGGTAAGGGTCTATTAACCAGAAAGCCCTGAGTTCCAAGAACACAGCAGCTGCGAAGGACTACCCAAGAAGAGCGCAAAAGTACCACAACATGCCTGCCTCCACAGCTTTTTCCTTGGGGACATGCCTAATTCCTGGCTGATTTGCCTTTCTCGTCTTAGGGTGGGGTTCGGCCTAGGGCTAGGATTTTTAAAATCAGGAAGCCCTGAGTTCCAGGCACACTGGAGCTGTGAAAGGCATCCAAAAGGGAGTGCAAAAGTGCCACAACATGGCTGCTTTCACGGCTTTTTCCTTGGCAAGAAGCCTAACACCAGGCTGATTTACCTTCCCAGGGTTACTGTTAGGCTTAGGCCTAGGGCTAGGATTTTTAAAACTAGGAAGCCCTTAGCTCCAGGCACACTGCAGCTGTTCAAGGCATCCCAAGGGGAGTACAAAAGTGCAACAACATGGCAGCTTTCACAGCTTTTTCCTTGGCACCATCCCTATACCTAGGCTGATTTATCTGCCTAGGGTTAGGGTTAGGCTTCAGCCTAGGGCTTGGATTTCTTTAACCAGGAAGCCCTGAGTTCCAGGCTTACTTCATCTGCCAAAGGCATCCCAAAGGGAGTGCAGAAGTGCCACAACATGGCTGCTTTCACGGCTTTTCCCTTAGGAAGAACCCTAATACCCGGCTGATTTACCTTCCTAGGGTTACTGTTAGGCTTAGGCCTAGGACTTTTAAAACCAGGAAGCCCTGGGCTCCAGGCACACTGCAGCTGCGAAAGGCATCCCAAGGGGAGCGCAAAAGTGACGCAACTTGGCTGCCACCAATGATATTTCCATGAGACCATCCCGAACCATAGGCTGATTTTCCTTCCTAGGGTTAAGGTTTGAGTTACGCCTAGGGTAAGGCTCTATTAACCAGAAAGCCCTGAGTTCCAAGAACACAGCAGCTGCGAAGGACTAGCCAAGAAGAGCGCAAAAGTACCACAACATGCCTGCCTCCACAGCTTTTTCCTTGGGGACATGCCTAATTCCTGGCTGATTTGCCTTTCTCGTCTTAGGGTTGGGGTTCGGCCTAGGGCTAGGATTTTTAAAATCAGGAAGCCCTGAGTTCCAGGCACACTGCAGCTGTGAAAGGCATCCAAAAGGGAGTGCAAAAGTGCCACAACATGGCTGCTTTCACGGCTTTTTCCTTGGCAAGAAGCCTAACACCAGGCTGATTTACCTTCCCAGGGTTACTGTTAGGCTTAGGCCTAGGGCTAGGATTTTTAAATCTAGGAAGCCCTTAGCTCCAGGCACACTGCAGCTGTTCAAGGCATCCCAAGGGGAGTACAAAAGTGCAACAACATGGCAGCTTTCACAGCTTTTTCCTTGGCACCATCCCTATACCTAGGCTGATTTATCTGCCTAGGGTTAGGGTTAGGGTTCAGCCTAGGGCTTGGATTTCTTTAACCAGGAAGCCCTGAGTTCCAGGCTTACTTCATCTGCCAAAGGCATCCCAAAGGGAGTGCAGAAGTGCCACAACATGGCTGCTTTCACGGCTTTTCCCTTAGGAAGAACCCTAATACCCGGCTGATTTACCTTCCTAGGGTTACTGTTAGGCTTAGGCCTAGGACTTTTAAAACCAGGAAGCCCTGGGCTCCAGGCACACTGCAGCTGCGAAAGGCATCCCAAGGGGAGCGCAAAAGTGACGCAACTTGGCTGCCACCACTGATATTTCCATGAGACCATCCCGAACCATAGGCTGATTTTCCTTCCTAGGGTTAAGGTTTGAGTTACGCCTAGGGTAAGGGCTCTATTAACCAGAAAGCCCTGAGTTCCAAGAACACAGCAGCTGCGAAGGACTAGCCAAGAAGAGCGCAAAAGTACCACAACATGCCTGCCTCCACAGCTTTTTCCTTGGGGACATGCCTAATTCCTGGCTGATTTGCCTTTCTCGTCTTAGGGTGGGGTTCGGCCTAGGGCTAGGATTTTTAAAATCAGGAAGCCCTGAGTTCCAGGCACACTGGAGCTGTGAAAGGCATCCAAAAGGGAGTGCAAAAGTGCCACAACATGGCTGCTTTCACGGCTTTTTCCTTGGCAAGAAGCCTAACACCAGGCTGATTTACCTTCCCAGGGTTACTGTTAGGCTTAGGCCTAGGGCTAGGATTTTTAAAACTAGGAAGCCCTTAGCTCCAGGCACACTGCAGCTGTTCAAGGCATCCCAAGGGGAGTACAAAAGTGCAACAACATGGCAGCTTTCACAGCTTTTTCCTTGGCACCATCCCTATACCTAGGCTGATTTATCTGCCTAGGGTTAGGGTTAGGCTTCAGCCTAGGGCTTGGATTTCTTTAACCAGGAAGCCCTGAGTTCCAGGCTTACTTCATCTGCCAAAGGCATCCCAAAGGGAGTGCAGAAGTGCCACAACATGGCTGCTTTCACGGCTTTTCCCTTAGGAAGAACCCTAATACCCGGCTGATTTACCTTCCTAGGGTTACTGTTAGGCTTAGGCCTAGGACTTTTAAAACCAGGAAGCCCTGGGCTCCAGGCACACTGCAGCTGCGAAAGGCATCCCAAGGGGAGCGCAAAAGTGACGCAACTTGGCTGCCACCACTGATATTTCCATGAGACCATCCCGAACCATAGGCTGATTTTCCTTCCTAGGCTTAAGGTTTGAGTTACGCCTAGGGTAAGGGCTCTATTAACCAGAAAGCCCTGAGTTCCAAGAACACAGCAGCTGCGAAGGACTAGCCAAGAAGAGCGCAAAAGTACCACAACATGCCTGCCTCCACAGCTTTTTCCTTGGGGACATGCCTAATTCCTGGCTGATTTGCCTTTCTCGTCTTAGGGTTGGGGTTCGGCCTAGGGCTAGGATTTTTAAAATCAGGAAGCCCTGATTTCCAGGCACACTGGAGCTGTGAAAGGCATCCAAAAGGGAGTGCAAAAGTGCCACAACATGGCTGCTTTCACGGCTTTTTCCTTGGCAAGAAGCCTAACACCAGGCTGATTTACCTTCCCAGGGTTACTGTTAGGCTTAGGTCTAGGGCTAGGATTTTTAAATCTAGGAAGCCCTTAGCTCCAGGCACACTGCAGCTGTTCAAGGCATCCCAAGGGGAGTACAAAAGTGCAACAACATGGCAGCTTTCACAGCTTTTTCCTTGGCACCATCCCTATACCTAGGCTGATTTATCTGCCTAGGGTTAGGGTTAGGCTTCAGCCTAGGGCTTGGATTTCTTTAACCAGGAAGCCCTGAGTTCCAGGCTTACTTCATCTGCCAAAGGCATCCCAAAGGGAGTGCAGAAGTGCCACAACATGGCTGCTTTCACGGCTTTTCCCTTAGGAAGAACCCTAATACCCGGCTGATTTACCTTCCTAGGGTTACTGTTAGGCTTAGGCCTAGGACTTTTAAAACCAGGAAGCCCTGGGCTCCAGGCACACTGCAGCTGCGAAAGGCATCCCAAGGGGAGCGCAAAAGTGACGCAACTTGGCTGCCACCAATGATATTTCCATGAGACCATCCCGAACCATAGGCTGATTTTCCTTCCTAGGGTTAAGGTTTGAGTTACGCCTAGGGTAAGGGTCTATTAACCAGAAAGCCCTGAGTTCCAAGAACACAGCAGCTGCGAAGGACTAGCCAAGAAGAGCGCAAAAGTACCACTACATGCCTGCCTCCACAGCTTTTTCCTTGGGGACATGCCTAATTCCTGGCTGATTTGCCTTTCTCGTCTTAGGGTGGGGTTCGGCCTAGGGCTAGGATTTTTAAAATCAGGAAGCCCTGAGTTCCAGGCACACTGGAGCTGTGAAAGGCATCCAAAAGGGAGTGCAAAAGTGCCACAACATGGCTGCTTTCACGGCTTTTTCCTTGGCAAGAAGCCTAACACCAGGCTGATTTACCTTCCCAGGGTTACTGTTAGGCTTAGGCCTAGGGCTAGGATTTTTAAAACTAGGAAGCCCTTAGCTCCAGGCACACTGCAGCTGTTCAAGGCATCCCAAGGGGAGTACAAAAGTGCAACAACATGGCAGCTTTCACAGCTTTTTCCTTGGCACCATCCCTATACCTAGGCTGATTTATCTGCCTAGGGTTAGGGTTAGGCTTCAGCCTAGGGCTTGGATTTCTTTAACCAGGAAGCCCTGAGTTCCAGGCTTACTTCATCTGCCAAAGGCATCCCAAAGGGAGTGCAGAAGTGCCACAACATGGCTGCTTTCACGGCTTTTCCCTTAGGAAGAACCCTAATACCCGGCTGATTTACCTTCCTAGGGTTACTGTTAGGCTTAGGCCTAGGACTTTTAAAACCAGGAAGCCCTGGGCTCCAGGCACACTGCAGCTGCGAAAGGCATCCCAAGGGGAGCGCAAAAGTGACGCAACTTGTCTGCCACCACTGATATTTCCATGAGACCATCCCGAACCATAGGCTGATTTTCCTTCCTAGGGTTAAGGTTTGAGTTACGCCTAGGGTAAGGGCTCTATTAACCAGAAAGCCCTGAGTTCCAAGAACACAGCAGCTGCGAAGGACTAGCCAAGAAGAGCGCAAAAGTACCACAACATGCCTGCCTCCACAGCTTTTTCCTTGGGGACATGCCTAATTCCTGGCTGATTTGCCTTTCTCGTCTTAGGGTGGGGTTCGGCCTAGGGCTAGGATTTTTAAAATCAGGAAGCCCTGAGTTCCAGGCACACTGGAGCTGTGAAAGGCATCCAAAAGGGAGTGCAAAAGTGCCACAACATGGCTGCTTTCACGGCTTTTTCCTTGGCAAGAAGCCTAACACCAGGCTGATTTACCTTCCCAGGGTTACTGTTAGGCTTAGGCCTAGGGCTAGGATTTTTAAAACTAGGAAGCCCTTAGCTCCAGGCACACTGCAGCTGTTCAAGGCATCCCAAGGGGAGTACAAAAGTGCAACAACATGGCAGCTTTCACAGCTTTTTCCTTGGCACCATCCCTATACCTAGGCTGATTTATCTGCCTAGGGTTAGGGTTAGGCTTCAGCCTAGGGCTTGGATTTCTTTAACCAGGAAGCCCTGAGTTCCAGGCTTACTTCATCTGCCAAAGGCATCCCAAAGGGAGTGCAGAAGTGCCACAACATGGCTGCTTTCACGGCTTTTCCCTTAGGAAGAACCCTAATACCCGGCTGATTTACCTTCCTAGGGTTACTGTTAGGCTTAGGCCTAGGACTTTTAAAACCAGGAAGCCCTGGGCTCCAGGCACACTGCAGCTGCGAAAGGCATCCCAAGGGGAGCGCAAAAGTGACGCAACTTGGCTGCCACCACTGATATTTCCATGAGACCATCCCGAACCATAGGCTGATTTTCCTTCCTAGGCTTAAGGTTTGAGTTACGCCTAGGGTAAGGGCTCTATTAACCAGAAAGCCCTGAGTTCCAAGAACACAGCAGCTGCGAAGGACTAGCCAAGAAGAGCGCAAAAGTACCACAACATGCCTGCCTCCACAGCTTTTTCCTTGGGGACATGCCTAATTCCTGGCTGATTTGCCTTTCTCGTCTTAGGGTTGGGGTTCGGCCTAGGGCTAGGATTTTTAAAATCAGGAAGCCCTGATTTCCAGGCACACTGGAGCTGTGAAAGGCATCCAAAAGGGAGTGCAAAAGTGCCACAACATGGCTGCTTTCACGGCTTTTTCCTTGGCAAGAAGCCTAACACCAGGCTGATTTACCTTCCCAGGGTTACTGTTAGGCTTAGGTCTAGGGCTAGGATTTTTAAATCTAGGAAGCCCTTAGCTCCAGGCACACTGCAGCTGTTCAAGGCATCCCAAGGGGAGTACAAAAGTGCAACAACATGGCAGCTTTCACAGCTTTTTCCTTGGCACCATCCCTATACCTAGGCTGATTTATCTGCCTAGGGTTAGGGTTAGGCTTCAGCCTAGGGCTTGGATTTCTTTAACCAGGAAGCCCTGAGTTCCAGGCTTACTTCATCTGCCAAAGGCATCCCAAAGGGAGTGCAGAAGTGCCACAACATGGCTGCTTTCACGGCTTTTCCCTTAGGAAGAACCCTAATACCCGGCTGATTTACCTTCCTAGGGTTACTGTTAGGCTTAGGCCTAGGACTTTTAAAACCAGGAAGCCCTGGGCTCCAGGCACACTGCAGCTGCGAAAGGCATCCCAAGGGGAGCGCAAAAGTGACGCAACTTGGCTGCCACCAATGATATTTCCATGAGACCATCCCGAACCATAGGCTGATTTTCCTTCCTAGGGTTAAGGTTTGAGTTACGCCTAGGGTAAGGGTCTATTAACCAGAAAGCCCTGAGTTCCAAGAACACAGCAGCTGCGAAGGACTAGCCAAGAAGAGCGCAAAAGTACCACTACATGCCTGCCTCCACAGCTTTTTCCTTGGGGACATGCCTAATTCCTGGCTGATTTGCCTTTCTCGTCTTAGGGTGGGGTTCGGCCTAGGGCTAGGATTTTTAAAATCAGGAAGCCCTGAGTTCCAGGCACACTGGAGCTGTGAAAGGCATCCAAAAGGGAGTGCAAAAGTGCCACAACATGGCTGCTTTCACGGCTTTTTCCTTGGCAAGAAGCCTAACACCAGGCTGATTTACCTTCCCAGGGTTACTGTTAGGCTTAGGCCTAGGGCTAGGATTTTTAAAACTAGGAAGCCCTTAGCTCCAGGCACACTGCAGCTGTTCAAGGCATCCCAAGGGGAGTACAAAAGTGCAACAACATGGCAGCTTTCACAGCTTTTTCCTTGGCACCATCCCTATACCTAGGCTGATTTATCTGCCTAGGGTTAGGGTTAGGCTTCAGCCTAGGGCTTGGATTTCTTTAACCAGGAAGCCCTGAGTTCCAGGCTTACTTCATCTGCCAAAGGCATCCCAAAGGGAGTGCAGAAGTGCCACAACATGGCTGCTTTCACGGCTTTTCCCTTAGGAAGAACCCTAATACCCGGCTGATTTACCTTCCTAGGGTTACTGTTAGGCTTAGGCCTAGGACTTTTAAAACCAGGAAGCCCTGGGCTCCAGGCACACTGCAGCTGCGAAAGGCATCCCAAGGGGAGCGCAAAAGTGACGCAACTTGTCTACCACCACTGATATTTCCATGAGACCATCCCGAACCATAGGCTGATTTTCCTTCCTAGGGTTAAGGTTTGAGTTACGCCTAGGGTAAGGGCTCTATTAACCAGAAAGCCCTGAGTTCCAAGAACACAGCAGCTGCGAAGGACTAGCCAAGAAGAGCGCAAAAGTACCACAACATGCCTGCCTCCACAGCTTTTTCCTTGGGGACATGCCTAATTCCTGGCTGATTTGCCTTTCTCGTCTTAGGGTTGGGGTTCGGCCTAGGGCTAGGATTTTTAAAATCAGGAAGCCCTGATTTCCAGGCACACTGGAGCTGTGAAAGGCATCCAAAAGGGAGTGCAAAAGTGCCACAACATGGCTGCTTTCACGGCTTTTTCCTTGGCAAGAAGCCTAACACCAGGCTGATTTACCTTCCCAGGGTTACTGTTAGGCTTAGGTCTAGGGCTAGGATTTTTAAATCTAGGAAGCCCTTAGCTCCAGGCACACTGCAGCTGTTCAAGGCATCCCAAGGGGAGTACAAAAGTGCAACAACATGGCAGCTTTCACAGCTTTTTCCTTGGCACCATCCCTATACCTAGGCTGATTTATCTGCCTAGGGTTAGGGTTAGGCTTCAGCCTAGGGCTTGGATTTCTTTAACCAGGAAGCCCTGAGTTCCAGGCTTACTTCATCTGCCAAAGGCATCCCAAAGGGAGTGCAGAAGTGCCACAACATGGCTGCTTTCACGGCTTTTCCCTTAGGAAGAACCCTAATACCCGGCTGATTTACCTTCCTAGGGTTACTGTTAGGCTTAGGCCTAGGACTTTTAAAACCAGGAAGCCCTGGGCTCCAGGCACACTGCAGCTGCGAAAGGCATCCCAAGGGGAGCGCAAAAGTGACGCAACTTGTCTGCCACCACTGATATTTCCATGAGACCATCCCGAACCATAGGCTGATTTTCCTTCCTAGGGTTAAGGTTTGAGTTACGCCTAGGGTAAGGGCTCTATTAACCAGAAAGCCCTGAGTTCCAAGAACACAGCAGCTGCGAAGGACTAGCCAAGAAGAGCGCAAAAGTACCACAACATGCCTGCCTCCACAGCTTTTTCCTTGGGGACATGCCTAATTCCTGGCTGATTTGCCTTTCTCGTCTTAGGGTTGGGGTTCGGCCTAGGGCTAGGATTTTTAAAATCAGGAAGCCCTGATTTCCAGGCACACTGGAGCTGTGAAAGGCATCCAAAAGGGAGTGCAAAAGTGCCACAACATGGCTGCTTTCACGGCTTTTTCCTTGGCAAGAAGCCTAACACCAGGCTGATTTACCTTCCCAGGGTTACTGTTAGGCTTAGGTCTAGGGCTAGGATTTTTAAATCTAGGAAGCCCTGGGCTCCAGGCACACTGCAGCTGTTCAAGGCATCCCAAGGGGAGTACAAAAGTGCAACAACATGGCAGCTTTCACAGCTTTTTCCTTGGCACCATCCCTATACCTAGGCTGATTTATCTGCCTAGGGTTAGGGTTAGGCTTCAGCCTAGGGCTTGGATTTCTTTAACCAGGAAGCCCTGAGTTCCAGGCTTACTTCATCTGCCAAAGGCATCCCAAAGGGAGTGCAGAAGTGCCACAACATGGCTGCTTTCACGGCTTTTCCCTTAGGAAGAACCCTAATACCCGGCTGATTTACCTTCCTAGGGTTACTGTTAGGCTTAGGCCTAGGACTTTTAAAACCAGGAAGCCCTGGGCTCCAGGCACACTGCAGCTGCGAAAGGCATCCCAAGGGGAGCGCAAAAGTGACGCAACTTGGCTGCCACCAATGATATTTCCATGAGACCATCCCGAACCATAGGCTGATTTTCCTTCCTAGGGTTAAGGTTTGAGTTACGCCTAGGGTAAGGGTCTATTAACCAGAAAGCCCTGAGTTCCAAGAACACAGCAGCTGCGAAGGACTAGCCAAGAAGAGCGCAAAAGTACCACTACATGCCTGCCTCCACAGCTTTTTCCTTGGGGACATGCCTAATTCCTGGCTGATTTGCCTTTCTCGTCTTAGGGTGGGGGTTCGGCCTAGGGCTAGGATTTTTAAAATCAGGAAGCCCTGAGTTCCAGGCACACTGGAGCTGTGAAAGGCATCCAAAAGGGAGTGCAAAAGTGCCACAACATGGCTGCTTTCACGGCTTTTTCCTTGGCAAGAAGCCTAACACCAGGCTGATTTACCTTCCCAGGGTTACTGTTAGGCTTAGGCCTAGGGCTAGGATTTTTAAAACTAGGAAGCCCTTAGCTCCAGGCACACTGCAGCTGTTCAAGGCATCCCAAGGGGAGTACAAAAGTACAACAACATGGCAGCTTTCACAGCTTTTTCCTTGGCACCATCCCCATACCTAGGCTGATTTATCTGCCTAGGGTTAGGGTTAGGCTTCAGCCTAGGGCTTGGATTTCTTTAACCAGGAAGCCCTGAGTTCCAGGCTTACTTCATCGGCCAAAGGCATCCCAAAGGGAGTGCAGAAGTGCCACAACATGGCTGCTTTCACGGCTTTTCCCTTAGGAAGAACCCTAATACCCGGCTGATTTACCTTCCTAGGGTTACTGTTAGGCTTAGGCCTAGGACTTTTAAAACCAGGAAGCCCTGGGCTCCAGGCACACTGCAGCTGCGAAAGGCATCCCAAGGGGAGCGCAAAAGTGACGCAACTTGGCTGCCACCAATGATATTTCCATGAGACCATCCCGAACCATAGGTTGATTTTCCTTCCTAGGGTTAAGGTTTGAGTTACGCCTAGGGTAAGGGTTCTATTAACCAGAAAGCCCTGAGTTCCAAGAACACAGCAGCTGTGAAGGACTACCCAAGAAGAGCGCAAAATTACCACAACATGCCTGCCTCCACAGCTTTTTCCTTGGGGACATGCCTAATTCCTGGCTGATTTGCCTTTCTCGTCTTAGGGTTGGGGTTCGGCCTAGGGCTAGGATTTTTAAAATCAGGAAGCCCTGAGTTCCAGGCACACTGGAGCTGTGAAAGGCATCCAAAAGGGAGTGCAAAAGTGCCACAACATGGCTGCTTTCACGGCTTTTTCCTTGGCAAGAAGCCTAACACCAGGCTGATTTACCTTCCCAGGGTTACTGTTAGGCTTAGGCCTAGGGCTAGGATTTTTAAAACTAGGAAGCCCTTAGCTCCAGGCACACTGCAGCTGTTCAAGGCATCCCAAGGGGAGTACAAAAGTGCAACAACATGGCAGCTTTCACAGCTTTTTCCTTGGCACCATCCCTGTACCTAGGCTGATTTATCTGCCTAGGGTTAGGGTTAGGGTTCAGCCTAGGGCTTGGATTTCTTTAACCAGGAAGCCCTGAGTTCCAGGCTTACTTCATCTGCCAAAGGCATCCCAAAGGGAGTGCAGAAGTGCCACAACATGGCTGCTTTCACGGCTTTTCCCTTAGGAAGAACCCTAATACCCGGCTGATTTACCTTCCTAGGGTTACTGTTAGGCTTAGGCCTAGGACTTTTAAAACCAGGAAGCCCTGGGCTCCAGGCACACTGCAGCTGCGAAAGGCATCCCAAGGGGAGCGCAAAAGTGACGCAACTTGGCTGCCACCACTGATATTTCCATGAGACCATCCCGAACCATAGGCTGATTTTCCTTCCTAGGGTTAAGGTTTGAGTTACGCCTAGGGTAAGGGTCTATTAACCAGAAAGCCCTGAGTTCCAAGAACACAGCAGCTGCGAAGGACTTGCCAAGAAGAGCGCAAAAGTAGCACAACATGCCTGCCTCCACAGCTTTTTCCTTGGGGACATGCCTAATTCCTGGCTGATTTGCCTTTCTCGTCTTAGGGTTGGGGTTCGGCCTAGGGCTAGGATTTTTAAAATCAGGAAGCCCTGATTTCCAGGCACACTGGAGCTGTGAAAGGCATCCAAAAGGGAGTGCAAAAGTGCCACAACATGGCTGCTTTCACGGCTTTTTCCTTGGCAAGAAGCCTAACACCAGGCTGATTTACCTTCCCAGGGTTACTGTTAGGCTTAGGCCTAGGGCTAGGATTTTTAAAACTAGGAAGCCCTTAGCTCCAGGCACACTGCAGCTGTTCAAGGCATCCCAAGGGGAGTACAAAAGTGCAACAACATGGCAGCTTTCACAGCTTTTTCCTTGGCACCATCCCTATACCTAGGCTGATTTATCTGCCTAGGGTTAGGGTTAGGCTTCAGCCTAGGGCTTGGATTTCTTTAACCAGGAAGCCCTGAGTTCCAGGCTTACTTCATCTGCCAAAGGCATCCCAAAGGGAGTGCAGAAGTGCCACAACATGGCTGCTTTCACGGCTTTTCCCTTAGGAAGAACCCTAATACCCGGCTGATTTACCTTCCTAGGGTTACTGTTAGGCTTAGGCCTAGGACTTTTAAAACCAGGAAGCCCTGGGCTCCAGGCACACTGCAGCTGCGAAAGGCATCCCAAGGGGAGCGCAAAAGTGACGCAACTTGGCTGCCACCACTGATATTTCCATGAGACCATCCCGAACCATAGGCTGATTTTCCTTCCTAGGGTTAAGGTTTGAGTTACGCCTAGGGTAAGGGTCTATTAACCAGAAAGCCCTGAGTTCCAAGAACACAGCAGCTGCAAAGGACTAGCCAAGAAGAGCGCAAAAGTACCACAACATGCCTGCCTCCACAGCTTTTTCCTTGGGGACATGCCTAATTCCTGGCTGATTTGCCTTTCTCGTCTTAGGGTTGGGGTTCGGCCTAGGGCTAGGATTTTTAAAATCAGGAAGCCCTGAGTTCCAGGCACAGTGGAGCTGTGAAAGGCATCCAAAAGGGAGTGCAAAAGTGCCACAACATGGCTGCTTTCACGGCTTTTTCCTTGGCAAGAAGCCTAACACCAGGCTGATTTACCTTCCCATGGTTACTGTTAGGCTTAGGCCTAGGGCTAGGATTTTTAAAACTAGGAAGCCCTTAGCTCCAGGCACACTGCAGCTGTTCAAGGCATCCCAAGGGGAGTACAAAAGTGCAACAACATGGCAGCTTTCACAGCTTTTTCCTTGGCACCATCCCTATACCTAGGCTGATTTATCTGCCTAGGGTTAGGGTTAGGCTTCAGCCTAGGGCTTGGATTTCTTTAACCAGGAAGCCCTGAGTTCCAGGCTTACTTCATCTGCCAAAGGCATCCCAAAGGGAGTGCAGAAGTGCCACAACATGGCTGCTTTCACGGCTTTTCCCTTAGGAAGAACCCTAATACCGGGCTGATTTACCTTCCTAGGGTTACTGTTAGGCTTAGGCCTAGGACTTTTAAAACCAGGAAGCCCTGAGCTCCAGGCACACTGCAGCTGCGAAAGGCATCCCAAGGGGAGCGCAAAAGTGACACAACTTGGCTGCCACCACTGATATTTCCATGAGACCATCCCGAACCATAGGCTGATTTTCCTTCCTAGGGTTAAGGTTTGAGTTACGCCTAGGGTAAGGCTCTATTAACCAGAAAGCCCTGAGTTCCAAGAACACAGCAGCTGCGAAGGACTAGCCAAGAAGAGCGCAAAAGTACCACAACATGCCTGCCTCCACAGCTTTTTCCTTGGGGACATGCCTAATTCCTGGCTGATTTGCCTTTCTCGTCTTAGGGTTGGGGTTCGGCCTAGGGCTAGGATTTTTAAAATCAGGAAGCCCTGATTTCCAGGCACACTGGAGCTGTGAAAGGCATCCAAAAGGGAGTGCAAAAGTGCCACAACATGGCTGCTTTCACGGCTTTTTCCTTGGCAAGAAGCCTAACACCAGGCTGATTTACCTTCCCAGGGTTACTGTTAGGCTTAGGCCTAGGGCTAGGATTTTTAAAACTAGGAAGCCCTTAGCTCCAGGCACACTGCAGCTGTTCAAGGCATCCCAAGGGGAGTACAAAAGTGCAACAACATGGCAGCTTTCACAGCTTTTTCCTTGGCACCATCCCTATACCTAGGCTGATTTATCTGCCTAGGGTTAGGGTTAGGCTTCAGCCTAGGGCTTGGATTTCTTTAACCAGGAAGCCCTGAGTTCCAGGCTTACTTCATCTGCCAAAGGCATCCCAAAGGGAGTGCAGAAGTGCCACAACATGGCTGCTTTCACGGCTTTTCCCTTAGGAAGAACCCTAATACCCGGCTGATTTACCTTCCTAGGGTTACTGTTAGGCTTAGGCCTAGGACTTTTAAAACCAGGAAGCCCTGAGCTCCAGGCACACTGCAGCTGCGAAAGGCATCCCAAGGGGAGCGCAAAAGTGACGCAACTTGGCTGCCACCAATGATATTTCCATGAGACCATCCCGAACCATAGGCTGATTTTCCTTCCTAGGGTTAAGGTTTGAGTTACGCCTAGGGTAAGGGTCTATTAACCAGAAAGCCCTGAGTTCCAAGAACACAGCAGCTGCGAAGGACTAGCCAAGAAGAGCGCAAAAGTACCACAACATGCCTGCCTCCACAGCTTTTTCCTTGGGGACATGCCTAATTCCTGGCTGATTTGCCTTTCTCGTCTTAGGGTTGGGGTTCGGCCTAGGGCTAGGATTTTTAAAATCAGGAAGCCCTGAGTTCCAGGCACACTGGAGCTGTGAAAGGCATCCAAAAGGGAGTGCAAAAGTGCCACAACATGGCTGCTTTCACGGCTTTTTCCTTGGCAAGAAGCCTAACACCAGGCTGATTTACCTTCCCAGGGTTACTGTTAGGCTTAGGCCTAGGGCTAGGATTTTTAAAACTAGGAAGCCCTGGGCTCCAGGCACACTGCAGCTGTTCAAGGCATCCCAAGGGGAGTACAAAAGTGCAACAACATGGCAGCTTTCACAGCTTTTTCCTTGGCACCATCCCTATACCTAGGCTGATTTATCTGCCTAGGGTTAGGGTTAGGGTTCAGCCTAGGGCTTGGATTTCTTTAACCAGGAAGCCCTGAGTTCCAGGCTTACTTCATCTGCCAAAGGCATCCCAAAGGGAGTGCAGAAGTGCCACAACATGGCTGCTTTCACGGCTTTTCCCTTAGGAAGAACCCTAATACCCGGCTGATTTACCTTCCTAGGGTTACTGTTAGGCTTAGGCCTAGGACTTTTAAAACCAGGAAGCCCTGGGCTCCAGGCACACTGCAGCTGCGAAAGGCATCCCAAGGGGAGCGCAAAAGTGACGCAACTTGGCTGCCACCACTGATATTTCCATGAGACCATCCCGAACCATAGGCTGATTTTCCTTCCTAGGGTTAAGGTTTGAGTTACGCCTAGGGTAAGGGTTCTATTAACCAGAAAGCCCTGAGTTCCAAGAACACAGCAGCTGCGAAGGACTAGCCAAGAAGAGCGCAAAAGTACCACAACATGCCTGCCTCCACAGCTTTTTCCTTGGGGACATGCCTAATTCCTGGCTGATTTGCCTTTCTCGTCTTAGGGTGGGGTTCGGCCTAGGGCTAGGATTTTTAAAATCAGGAAGCCCTGATTTCCAGGCACACTGGAGCTGTGAAAGGCATCCAAAAGGGAGTGCAAAAGTGCCACAACATGGCTGCTTTCACGGCTTTTTCCTTGGCAAGAAGCCTAACACCAGGCTGATTTACCTTCCCAGGGTTACTGTTAGGCTTAGGCCTAGGGCTAGGATTTTTAAAACTAGGAAGCCCTTAGCTCCAGGCACACTGCAGCTGTTCAAGGCATCCCAAGGGGAGTACAAAAGTGCAACAACATGGCAGCTTTCACAGCTTTTTCCTTGGCACCATCCCTATACCTAGGCTGATTTATCTGCCTAGGGTTAGGGTTAGGGTTCAGCCTAGGGCTTGGATTTCTTTAACCAGGAAGCCCTGAGTTCCAGGCTTACTTCATCTGCCAAAGGCATCCCAAAGGGAGTGCAGAAGTGCCACAACATGGCTGCTTTCACGGCTTTTCCCTTAGGAAGAACCCTAATACCCGGCTGATTTACCTTCCTAGGGTTACTGTTAGGCTTAGGCCTAGGACTTTTAAAACCAGGAAGCCCTGAGCTCCAGGCACACTGCAGCTGCGAAAGGCATCCCAAGGGGAGCGCAAAAGTGACGCAACTTGGCTGCCACCACTGATATTTCCATGAGACCATCCCGAACCATAGGCTGATTTTCCTTCCTAGGCTTAAGGTTTGAGTTACGCCTAGGGTAAGGGTCTATTAACCAGAAAGCCCTGAGTTCCAAGAACACAGCAGCTGCGATGGACTAGCCAAGAAGAGCGCAAAAGTACCACAACATGCCTGCCTCCACAGCTTTTTCCTTGGGGACATGCCTAATTCCTGGCTGATTTGCCTTTCTCGTCTTAGGGTGGGGTTCGGCCTAGGGCTAGGATTTTTAAAATCAGGAAGCCCTGAGTTCCAGGCACAGTGGAGCTGTGAAAGGCATCCAAAAGGGAGTGCAAAAGTGCCACAACATGGCTGCTTTCATGGCTTTTTCCTTGGCAAGAAGCCTAACACCAGGCTGATTTACCTTCCCATGGTTACTGTTAGGCTTAGGCCTAGGGCTAGGATTTTTAAAACTAGGAAGCCCTTAGCTCCAGGCACACTGCAGCTGTTCAAGGCATCCCAAGGGGAGTACAAAAGTGCAACAACATGGCAGCTTTCACAGCTTTTTCCTTGGCACCATCCCTATACCTAGGCTGATTTATCTGCCTAGGGTTAGGGTTAGGCTTCAGCCTAGGGCTTGGATTTCTTTAACCAGGAAGCCCTGAGTTCCAGGCTTACTTCATCTGCCAAAGGCATCCCAAAGGGAGTGCAGAAGTGCCACAACATGGCTGCTTTCACGGCTTTTCCCTTAGGAAGAACCCTAATACCCGGCTGATTTACCTTCCTAGGGTTACTGTTAGGCTTAGGCCTAGGACTTTTAAAACCAGGAAGCCCTGGGCTCCAGGCACACTGCAGCTGCGAAAGGCATCCCAAGGGGAGCGCAAAAGTGACGCAACTTGGCTGCCACCACTGATATTTCCATGAGACCATCCCGAACCATAGGCTGATTTTCCTTCCTAGGCTTAAGGTTTGAGTTACGCCTAGGGTAAGGGCTCTATTAACCAGAAAGCCCTGAGTTCCAAGAACACAGCAGCTGCGAAGGACTAGCCAAGAAGAGCGCAAAAGTACCACAACATGCCTGCCTCCACAGCTTTTTCCTTGTGGACATGCCTAATTCCTGGCTGATTTGCCTTTCTCGTCTTAGGGTTGGGGTTCGGCCTAGGGCTAGGATTTTTAAAATCAGGAAGCCCTGATTTCCAGGCACACTGGAGCTGTGAAAGGCATCCAAAAGGGAGTGCAAAAGTGCCACAACATGGCTGCTTTCACGGCTTTTTCCTTGGCAAGAAGCCTAACACCAGGCTGATTTACCTTCCCAGGGTTACTGTTAGGCTTAGGTCTAGGGCTAGGATTTTTAAATCTAGGAAGCCCTGGGCTCCAGGCACACTGCAGCTGTTCAAGGCATCCCAAGGGGAGTACAAAAGTGCAACAACATGGCAGCTTTCACAGCTTTTTCCTTGGCACCATCCCTATACCTAGGCTGATTTATCTGCCTAGGCTTAGGGTTAGGCTTCAGCCTAGGGCTTGGATTTCTTTAACCAGGAAGCCCTGAGTTCCAGGCTTACTTCATCTGCCAAAGGCATCCCAAAGGGAGTGCAGAAGTGCCACAACATGGCTGCTTTCACGGCTTTTCCCTTAGGAAGAACCCTAATACCCGGCTGATTTACCTTCCTAGGGTTACTGTTAGGCTTAGGCCTAGGACTTTTAAAACCAGGAAGCCCTGGGCTACAGGCACACTGCAGCTGCGAAAAGCATCCCAAGGGGAGCGCAAAAGTGACGCAACTTGGCTGCCACCACTGATATTTCCATGAGACCATCCCGAACCATAGGCTGATTTTCCTTCCTAGGGTTAAGGTTTGAGTTACGCCTAGGGTAAGGCTCTATTAACCAGAAAGCCCTGAGTTCCAAGAACACAGCAGCTGCGAAGGACTAGCCAAGAAGAGCGCAAAAGTACCACAACATGCCTGCCTCCACAGCTTTTTCCTTGGGGACATGCCTAATTCCTGGCTGATTTGCCTTTCTCGTCTTAGGGTTGGGGTTCGGCCTAGGGCTAGGATTTTTAAAATCAGGAAGCCCTGAGTTCCAGGCACACTGGAGCTGTGAAAGGCATCCAAAAGGGAGTGCAAAAGTGCCACAACATGGCTGCTTTCACGGCTTTTTCCTTGGCAAGAAGCCTAACACCAGGCTGATTTACCTTCCCAGGGTTACTGTTAGGCTTAGGCCTAGGGCTAGGATTTTTAAAACTAGGAAGCCCTGGGCTCCAGGCACACTGCAGCTGTTCAAGGCATCCCAAGGGGAGTACAAAAGTGCAACAACATGCCAGCTTTCACAGCTTTTTCCTTGGCACCATCCCTATACCTAGGCTGATTTATCTGCCTAGGGTTAGGGTTAGGCTTCAGCCTAGGGCTTGGATTTCTTTAACCAGGAAGCCCTGAGTTCCAGGCTTACTTCATCTGCCAAAGGCATCCCAAAGGGAGTGCAGAAGTGCCACAACATGGCTGCTTTCACGGCTTTTCCCTTAGGAAGAACCCTAATACCCGGCTGATTTACCTTCCTAGGGTTACTGTTAGGCTTAGGCCTAGGACTTTTAAAACCAGGAAGCCCTGAGCTCCAGGCACACTGCAGCTGTGAAAGGCATCCCAAGGGGAGCGCAAAAGTGACGCAACTTGGCTGCCACCACTGATATTTCCATGAGACCATCCCGAACCATAGGCTGATTTTCCTTCCTAGGGTTAAGGTTTGAGTTACGCCTAGGGTAAGGGTCTATTAACCAGAAAGCCCTGAGTTCCAAGAACACAGCAGCTGCGATGGACTAGCCAAGAAGAGCGCAAAAGTACCACAACATGCCTGCCTCCACAGCTTTTTCCTTGGGGACATGCCTAATTCCTGGCTGATTTGCCTTTCTCGTCTTAGGGTGGGGTTCGGCCTAGGGCTAGGATTTTTAAAATCAGGAAGCCCTGAGTTCCAGGCACACTGCAGCTGTGAAAGGCATCCAAAAGGGAGTGCAAAAGTGCCACAACATGGCTGCTTTCACGGCTTTTTCCTTGGCAAGAAGCCTAACACCAGGCTGATTTACCTTCCCATGGTTACTGTTAGGCTTAGGCCTAGGGCTAGGATTTTTAAAACTAGGAAGCCCTTAGCTCCAGGCACACTGCAGCTGTTCAAGGCATCCCAAGGGGAGTACAAAAGTGCAACAACATGCCAGCTTTCACAGCTTTTTCCTTGGCACCATCCCTATACCTAGGCTGATTTATCTGCCTAGGGTTAGGGTTAGGCTTCAGCCTAGGGCTTGGATTTCTTTAACCAGGAAGCCCTGAGTTCCAGGCTTACTTCATCTGCCAAAGGCATCCCAAAGGGAGTGCAGAAGTGCCACAACATGGCTGCTTTCACGGCTTTTCCCTTAGGAAGAACCCTAATACCCGGCTGATTTACCTTCCTAGGGTTACTGTTAGGCTTAGGCCTAGGACTTTTAAAACCAGGAAGCCCTGAGCTCCAGGCACACTGCAGCTGTGAAAGGCATCCCAAGGGGAGCGCAAAAGTGACACAACTTGGCTGCCACCACTGATATTTCCATGAGACCATCCCGAACCATAGGCTGATTTTCCTTCCTAGGGTTAAGGTTTGAGTTACGCCTAGGGTAAGGGTCTATTAACCAGAAAGCCCTGAGTTCCAAGAACACAGCAGCTGCGATGGACTAGCCAAGAAGAGCGCAAAAGTACCACAACATGCCTGCCTCCACAGCTTTTTCCTTGGGGACATGCCTAATTCCTGGCTGATTTGCCTTTCTCGTCTTAGGGTTGGGGTTCGGCCTAGGGCTAGGATTTTTAAAATCAGGAAGCCCTGAGTTCCAGGCACACTGCAGCTGTGAAAGGCATCCAAAAGGGAGTGCAAAAGTGCCACAACATGGCTGCTTTCACGGCTTTTTCCTTGGCAAGAAGCCTAACACCAGGCTGATTTACCTTCCCAGGGTTACTGTTAGGCTTAGGCCTAGGGCTAGGATTTTTAAAACTAGGAAGCCCTTAGCTCCAGGCACACTGCAGCTGTTCAAGGCATCCCAAGGGGAGTACAAAAGTGCAACAACATGGCAGCTTTCACAGCTTTTTCCTTGGCACCATCCCTATACCTAGGCTGATTTATCTGCCTAGGGTTAGGGTTAGGCTTCAGCCTAGGGCTTGGATTTCTTTAACCAGGAAGCCCTGAGTTCCAGGCTTACTTCATCTGCCAAAGGCATCCCAAAGGGAGTGCAGAAGTGCCACAACATGGCTGCTTTCACGGCTTTTCCCTTAGGAAGAACCCTAATACCCGGCTGATTTACCTTCCTAGGGTTACTGTTAGGCTTAGGCCTAGGACTTTTAAAACCAGGAAGCCCTGGGCTCCAGGCACACTGCAGCTGCGAAAGGCATCCCAAGGGGAGCGCAAAAGTGACGCAACTTGTCTGCCACCACTGATATTTCCATGAGACCATCCCGAACCATAGGCTGATTTTCCTTCCTAGGGTTAAGGTTTGAGTTACGCCTAGGGTAAGGGCTCTATTAACCAGAAAGCCCTGAGTTCCAAGAACACAGCAGCTGCGAAGGACTAGCCAAGAAGAGCGCAAAAGTACCACAACATGCCTGCCTCCACAGCTTTTTCCTTGGGGACATGCCTAATTCCTGGCTGATTTGCCTTTCTCGTCTTAGGGTTGGGGTTCGGCCTAGGGCTAGGATTTTTAAAATCAGGAAGCCCTGATTTCCAGGCACACTGGAGCTGTGAAAGGCATCCAAAAGGGAGTGCAAAAGTGCCACAACATGGCTGCTTTCACGGCTTTTTCCTTGGCAAGAAGCCTAACACCAGGCTGATTTACCTTCCCAGGGTTAATGTTAGGCTTAGGTCTAGGGCTAGGATTTTTAAATCTAGGAAGCCCTTAGCTCCAGGCACACTGCAGCTGTTCAAGGCATCCCAAGGGGAGTACAAAAGTGCAACAACATGGCAGCTTTCACAGCTTTTTCCTTGGCACCATCCCTATACCTAGGCTGATTTATCTGCCTAGGGTTAGGGTTAGGCTTCAGCCTAGGGCTTGGATTTCTTTAACCAGGAAGCCCTGAGTTCCAGGCTTACTTCATCTGCCAAAGGCATCCCAAAGGGAGTGCAGAAGTGCCACAACATGGCTGCTTTCACGGCTTTTCCCTTAGGAAGAACCCTAATACCCGGCTGATTTACCTTCCTAGGGTTACTGTTAGGCTTAGGCCTAGGACTTTTAAAACCAGGAAGCCCTGAGCTCCAGGCACACTGCAGCTGCGAAAGGCATCCCAAGGGGAGCGCAAAAGTGACGCAACTTGGCTGCCACCACTGATATTTCCATGAGACCATCCCGAACCATAGGTTGATTTTCCTTCCTAGGCTTAAGGTTTGAGTTACGCCTAGGGTAAGGGTCTATTAACCAGAAAGCCCTGAGTTCCAAGAACACAGCAGCTGCGATGGACTAGCCAAGAAGAGCGCAAAAGTACCACAACATGCCTGCCTCCACAGCTTTTTCCTTGGGGACATGCCTAATTCCTGGCTGATTTGCCTTTCTCGTCTTAGGGTTGGGGTTCGGCCTAGGGCTAGGATTTTTAAAATCAGGAAGCCCTGAGTTCCAGGCACACTGGAGCTGTGAAAGGCATCCAAAAGGGAGTGCAAAAGTGCCACAACATGGCTGCTTTCACGGCTTTTTCCTTGGCAAGAAGCCTAACACCAGGCTGATTTACCTTCCCATGGTTACTGTTAGGCTTAGGCCTAGGGCTAGGATTTTTAAAACTAGGAAGCCCTTAGCTCCAGGCACACTGCAGCTGTTCAAGGCATCCCAAGGGGAGTACAAAAGTGCAACAACATGGCAGCTTTCACAGCTTTTTCCTTGGCACCATCCCTATACCTAGGCTGATTTATCTGCCTAGGGTTAGGGTTAGGCTTCAGCCTAGGGCTTGGATTTCTTTAACCAGGAAGCCCTGAGTTCCAGGCTTACTTCATCTGCCAAAGGCATCCCAAAGGGAGTGCAGAAGTGCCACAACATGGCTGCTTTCACGGCTTTTCCCTTAGGAAGAACCCTAATACCCGGCTGATTTACCTTCCTAGGGTTACTGTTAGGCTTAGGCCTAGGACTTTTAAAACCAGGAAGCCCTGGGCTCCAGGCACACTGCAGCTGCGAAAGGCATCCCAAGGGGAGCGCAAAAGTGACGCAACTTGGCTGCCACCACTGATATTTCCATGAGACCATCCCGAACCATAGGCTGATTTTCCTTCCTAGGCTTAAGGTTTGAGTTACGCCTAGGGTAAGGGCTCTATTAACCAGAAAGCCCTGAGTTCCAAGAACACAGCAGCTGCGAAGGACTAGCCAAGAAGAGCGCAAAAGTACCACAACATGCCTGCCTCCACAGCTTTTTCCTTGGGGACATGCCTAATTCCTGGCTGATTTGCCTTTCTCGTCTTAGGGTTGGGGTTCGGCCTAGGGCTAGGATTTTTAAAATCAGGAAGCCCTGAGTTCCAGGCACACTGGAGCTGTGAAAGGCATCCAAAAGGGAGTGCAAAAGTGCCACAACATGGCTGCTTTCACGGCTTTTTCCTTGGCAAGAAGCCTAACACCAGGCTGATTTACCTTCCCAGGGTTACTGTTAGGCTTAGGCCTAGGGCTAGGATTTTTAAAACTAGGAAGCCCTGGGCTCCAGGCACACTGCAGCTGTTCAAGGCATCCCAAGGGGAGTACAAAAGTGCAACAACATGCCAGCTTTCACAGCTTTTTCCTTGGCACCATCCCTATACCTAGGCTGATTTATCTGCCTAGGGTTAGGGTTAGGCTTCAGCCTAGGGCTTGGATTTCTTTAACCAGGAAGCCCTGAGTTCCAGGCTTACTTCATCTGCCAAAGGCATCCCAAAGGGAGTGCAGAAGTGCCACAACATGGCTGCTTTCACGGCTTTTCCCTTAGGAAGAACCCTAATACCCGGCTGATTTACCTTCCTAGGGTTACTGTTAGGCTTAGGCCTAGGACTTTTAAAACCAGGAAGCCCTGAGCTCCATGCACACTGCAGCTGTGAAAGGCATCCCAAGGGGAGCGCAAAAGTGACGCAACTTGGCTGCCACCACTGATATTTCCATGAGACCATCCCGAACCATAGGCTGATTTTCCTTCCTAGGGTTAAGGTTTGAGTTACGCCTAGGGTAAGGGCTCTATTAACCAGAAAGCCCTGAGTTCCAAGAACACAGCAGCTGCGAAGGACTAGCCAAGAAGAGCGCAAAAGTACCACAACATGCCTGCCTCCACAGCTTTTTCCTTGGGGACATGCCTAATTCCTGGCTGATTTGCCTTTCTCGTCTTAGGGTTGGGGTTCGGCCTAGGGCTAGGATTTTTAAAATCAGGAAGCCCTGATTTCCAGGCACACTGGAGCTGTGAAAGGCATCCAAAAGGGAGTGCAAAAGTGCCACAACATGGCTGCTTTCACGGCTTTTTCCTTGGCAAGAAGCCTAACACCAGGCTGATTTACCTTCCCAGGGTTACTGTTAGGCTTAGGTCTAGGGCTAGGATTTTTAAATCTAGGAAGCCCTTAGCTCCAGGCACACTGCAGCTGTTCAAGGCATCCCAAGGGGAGTACAAAAGTGCAACAACATGGCAGCTTTCACAGCTTTTTCCTTGGCACCATCCCTATACCTAGGCTGATTTATCTGCCTAGGGTTAGGGTTAGGCTTCAGCCTAGGGCTTGGATTTCTTTAACCAGGAAGCCCTGAGTTCCAGGCTTACTTCATCTGCCAAAGGCATCCCAAAGGGAGTGCAGAAGTGCCACAACATGGCTGCTTTCACGGCTTTTCCCTTAGGAAGAACCCTAATACCCGGCTGATTTACCTTCCTAGGGTTACTGTTAGGCTTAGGCCTAGGACTTTTAAAACCAGGAAGCCCTGAGCTCCAGGCACACTGCAGCTGCGAAAGGCATCCCAAGGGGAGCGCAAAAGTGACGCAACTTGGCTGCCACCACTGATATTTCCATGAGACCATCCCGAACCATAGGCTGATTTTCCTTCCTAGGGTTAAGGTTTGAGTTACGCCTAGGGTAAGGGTCTATTAACCAGAAAGCCCTGAGTTCCAAGAACACAGCAGCTGCGAAGGACTAGCCAAGAAGAGCGCAAAAGTACCACAACATGCCTGCCTCCACAGCTTTTTCCTTGGGGACATGCCTAATTCCTGGCTGATTTGCCTTTCTCGTCTTAGGGTGGGGTTCGGCCTAGGGCTAGGATTTTTAAAATCAGGAAGCCCTGAGTTCCAGGCACACTGCAGCTGTGAAAGGCATCCAAAAGGGAGTGCAAAAGTGCCACAACATGGCTGCTTTCACGGCTTTTTCCTTGGCAAGAAGCCTAACACCAGGCTGATTTACCTTCCCAGGGTTACTGTTAGGCTTAGGCCTAGGGCTAGGATTTTTAAAACTAGGAAGCCCTTAGCTCCAGGCACACTGCAGCTGTTCAAGGCATCCCAAGGGGAGTACAAAAGTGCAACAACATGCCAGCTTTCACAGCTTTTTCCTTGGCACCATCCCTATACCTAAGCTGATTTATCTGCCTAGGGTTAGGGTTAGGGTTCAGCCTAGGGCTTGGATTTCTTTAACCAGGAAGCCCTGAGTTCCAGGCTTACTTCATCTGCCAAAGGCATCCCAAAGGGAGTGCAGAAGTGCCACAACATGGCTGCTTTCACGGCTTTTCCCTTAGGAAGAACCCTAATACCCGGCTGATTTACCTTCCTAGGGTTACTGTTAGGCTTAGGCCTAGGACTTTTAAAACCAGGAAGCCCTGGGCTCCAGGCACACTGCAGCTGCGAAAGGCATCCCAAGGGGAGCGCAAAAGTGACGCAACTTGGCTGCCACCACTGATATTTCCATGAGACCATCCCGAACCATAGGCTGATTTTCCTTCCTAGGGTTAAGGTTTGAGTTACGCCTAGGGTAAGGGCTCTATTAACCAGAAAGCCCTGAGTTCCAAGAACACAGCAGCTGCGAAGGACTAGCCAAGAAGAGCGCAAAAGTACCACAACATGCCTGCCTCCACAGCTTTTTCCTTGGGGACATGCCTAATTCCTGGCTGATTTGCCTTTCTCGTCTTAGGGTTGGGGTTCGGCCTAGGGCTAGGATTTTTAAAATCAGGAAGCCCTGATTTCCAGGCACACTGGAGCTGTGAAAGGCATCCAAAAGGGAGTGCAAAAGTGCCACAACATGGCTGCTTTCACGGCTTTTTCCTTGGCAAGAAGCCTAACACCAGGCTGATTTCCCTTCCCAGGGTTACTGTTAGGCTTAGGTCTAGGGCTAGGATTTTTAAATCTAGGAAGCCCTTAGCTCCAGGCACACTGCAGCTGTTCAAGGCATCCCAAGGGGAGTACAAAAGTGCAACAACATGGCAGCTTTCACAGCTTTTTCCTTGGCACCATCCCTATACCTAGGCTGATTTATCTGCCTAGGGTTAGGGTTAGGCTTCAACCTAGGGCTTGGATTTCTTTAACCAGGAAGCCCTGAGTTCCAGGCTTACTTCATCTGCCAAAGGCATCCCAAAGGGAGTGCAGAAGTGCCACAACATGGCTGCTTTCACGGCTTTTCCCTTAGGAAGAACCCTAATACCCGGCTGATTTACCTTCCTAGGGTTACTGTTAGGCTTAGGCCTAGGACTTTTAAAACCAGGAAGCCCTGGGCTCCAGGCACACTGCAGCTGCGAAAGGCATCCCAAGGGGAGCGCAAAAGTGACGCAACTTGGCTGCCACCACTGATATTTCCATGAGAGCATCCCGAACCATAGGCTGATTTTCCTTCCTAGGGTTAAGGTTTGAGTTACGCCTAGGGTAAGGGCTCTATTAACCAGAAAGCCCTGAGTTCCAAGAACACAGCAGCTGCGAAGGACTAGCCAAGAAGAGCGCAAAAGTACCACAACATGCCTGCCTCCACAGCTTTTTCCTTGGGGACATGCCTAATTCCTGGCTGATTTGCCTTTCTCGTCTTAGGGTTGGGGTTCGGCCTAGGGCTAGGATTTTTAAAATCAGGAAGCCCTGATTTCCAGGCACACTGGAGCTGTGAAAGGCATCCAAAAGGGAGTGCAAAAGTGCCACAACATGGCTGCTTTCACGGCTTTTTCCTTGGCAAGAAGCCTAACACCAGGCTGATTTACCTTCCCAGGGTTACTGTTAGGCTTAGGTCTAGGGCTAGGATTTTTAAATCTAGGAAGCCCTTAGCTCCAGGCACACTGCAGCTGTTCAAGGCATCCCAAGGGGAGTACAAAAGTGCAACAACATGGCAGCTTTCACAGCTTTTTCCTTGGCACCATCCCTATACCTAGGCTGATTTATCTGCCTAGGGTTAGGGTTAGGCTTCAGCCTAGGGCTTGGATTTCTTTAACCAGGAAGCCCTGAGTTCCAGGCTTACTTCATCTGCCAAAGGCATCCCAAAGGGAGTGCAGAAGTGCCACAACATGGCTGCTTTCACGGCTTTTCCCTTAGGAAGAACCCTAATACCCGGCTGATTTACCTTCCTAGGGTTACTGTTAGGCTTAGGCCTAGGACTTTTAAAACCAGGAAGCCCTGGGCTCCAGGCACACTGCAGCTGCGAAAGGCATCCCAAGGGGAGCGCAAAAGTGACGCAACTTGGCTGCCACCACTGATATTTCCATGAGACCATCCCGAACCATAGGCTGATTTTCCTTCCTAGGGTTAAGGTTTGAGTTACGCCTAGGGTAAGGGCTCTATTAACCAGAAAGCCCTGAGTTCCAAGAACACAGCAGCTGCGAAGGACTAGCCAAGAAGAGCGCAAAAGTACCACAACATGCCTGCCTCCACAGCTTTTTCCTTGGGGACATGCCTAATTCCTGGCTGATTTGCCTTTCTCGTCTTAGGGTTGGGGTTTGGCCTAGGGCTAGGATTTTTAAAATCAGGAAGCCCTGAGTTCCAGGCACACTGTAGCTGTGAAAGGCATCCAAAAGGGAGTGCAAAAGTGCCACAACATGGCTGCTTTCACGGCTTTTTCCTTGGCAAGAAGCCTAACACCAGGCTGATTTACCTTCCCAGGGTTACTGTTAGGCTTAGGCCTAGGGCTAGGATTTTTAAAACTAGGAAGCCCTTAGCTCCAGGCACACTGCAGCTGTTCAAGGCATCCCAAGGGGAGTACAAAAGTGCAACAACATGCCAGCTTTCACAGCTTTTTCCTTGGCACCATCCCTATACCTAGGCTGATTTATCTGCCTAGGCTTAGGGTTAGGCTTTAGCCTAGGGCTTGGATTTCTTTAACCAGGAAGCCCTGAGTTCCAGGCTTACTTCATCTGCCAAAGGCATCCCAAAGGGAGTGCAGAAGTGCCACAACATGGCTGCTTTCACGGCTTTTCCCTTAGGAAGAACCCTAATACCCGGCTGATTTACCTTCCTAGGGTTACTGTTAGGCTTAGGCCTAGGACTTTTAAAACCAGGAAGCCCTGGGCTCCAGGCACACTGCAGCTGCGAAAGGCATCCCAAGGGGAGCGCAAAAGTGACGCAACTTGTCTGCCACCACTGATATTTCCATGAGACCATCCCGAACCATAGGCTGATTTTCCTTCCTAGGCTTAAGGTTTGAGTTGCGCCTAGGGTAAGGGCTCTATTAACCAGAAAGCCCTGAGTTCCAAGAACACAGCAGCTGCGAAGGACTAGCCAAGAAGAGCGCAAAAGTACCACAACATGCCTGCCTCCACAGCTTTTTCCTTGGGGACATGCCTAATTCCTGGCTGATTTGCCTTTCTCGTCTTAGGGTTGGGGTTCGGCCTAGGGCTAGGATTTTTAAAATCAGGAAGCCCTGAGTTCCAGGCACACTGGAGCTGTGAAAGGCATCCAAAAGGGAGTGCAAAAGTGCCACAACATGGCTGCTTTCACGGCTTTTTCCTTGGCAAGAAGCCTAACACCAGGCTGATTTACCTTCCCAGGGTTACTGTTAGGCTTAGGTCTAGGGCTAGGATTTTTAAATCTAGGAAGCCCTTAGCTCCAGGCACACTGCAGCTGTTCAAGGCATCCCAAGGGGAGTACAAAAGTGCAACAACATGGCAGCTTTCACAGCTTTTTCCTTGGCACCATCCCTATACCTAGGCTGATTTATCTGCCTAGGGTTAGGGTTAGGCTTCAGCCTAGGGCTTGGATTTCTTTAACCAGGAAGCCCTGAGTTCCAGGCTTACTTCATCTGCCAAAGGCATCCCAAAGGGAGTGCAGAAGTGCCACAACATGGCTGCTTTCACGGCTTTTCCCTTAGGAAGAACCCTAATACCCGGCTGATTTACCTTCCTAGGGTTACTGTTAGGCTTAGGCCTAGGACTTTTAAAACCAGGAAGCCCTGGGCTCCAGGCACACTGCAGCTGCGAAAGGCATCCCAAGGGGAGCGCAAAAGTGACGCAACTTGGCTGCCACCACTGATATTTCCATGAGACCATCCCGAACCATAGGCTGATTTTCCTTCCTAGGGTTAAGGTTTGAGTTACGCCTAGGGTAAGGCTCTATTAACCAGAAAGCCCTGAGTTCCAAGAACACAGCAGCTGCGAAGGACTAGCCAAGAAGAGCGCAAAAGTACCACAACATGCCTGCCTCCACAGCTTTTTCCTTGGGGACATGCCTAATTCCTGGCTGATTTGCCTTTCTCGTCTTAGGGTTGGGGTTCGGCCTAGGGCTAGGATTTTTAAAATCAGGAAGCCCTGAGTTCCAGGCACACTGGAGCTGTGAAAGGCATCCAAAAGGGAGTGCAAAAGTGCCACAACATGGCTGCTTTCACGGCTTTTTCCTTGGCAAGAAGCCTAACACCAGGCTGATTTACCTTCCCAGGGTTACTGTTAGGCTTAGGCCTAGGGCTAGGATTTTTAAAACTAGGAAGCCCTGGGCTCCAGGCACACTGCAGCTGTTCAAGGCATCCCAAGGGGAGTACAAAAGTGCAACAACATGGCAGCTTTCACAGCTTTTTCCTTGGCACCATCCCTATACCTAGGCTGATTTATCTGCCTAGGGTTAGGGTTAGGGCTCAGCCTAGGGCTTGGATTTCTTTAACCAGGAAGCCCTGAGTTCCAGGCTTACTTCATCTGCCAAAGGCATCCCAAAGGGAGTGCAGAAGTGCCACAACATGGCTGCTTTCACGGCTTTTCCCTTAGGAAGAACCCTAATACCCGGCTGATTTACCTTCCTAGGGTTACTGTTAGGCTTAGGCCTAGGACTTTTAAAACCAGGAAGCCCTGAGCTCCAGGCACACTGCAGCTGCGAAAGGCATCCCAAGGGGAGCGCAAAAGTGACGCAACTTGGCTGCCACCACTGATATTTCCATGAGACCATCCCGAACCATAGGCTGATTTTCCTTCCTAGGCTTAAGGTTTGAGTTACGCCTAGGGTAAGGGTTCTATTAACCAGAAAGCCCTGAGTTCCAAGAACACAGCAGCTGCGAAGGACTAGCCAAGAAGAGCGCAAAAGTACCACAACATGCCTGCCTCCACAGCTTTTTCCTTGGGGACATGCCTAATTCCTGGCTGATTTGCCTTTCTCGTCTTAGGGTGGGGTTCGGCCTAGGGCTAGGATTTTTAAAATCAGGAAGCCCTGAGTTCCAGGCACACTGCAGCTGTGAAAGGCATCCAAAAGGGAGTGCAAAAGTGCCACAACATGGCTGCTTTCACGGCTTTTTCCTTGGCAAGAAGCCTAACACCAGGCTGATTTACCTTCCCAGGGTTACTGTTAGGCTTAGGCCTAGGGCTAGGATTTTTAAAACTAGGAAGCCCTTAGCTCCAGGCACACTGCAGCTGTTCAAGGCATCCCAAGGGGAGTACAAAAGTGCAACAACATGGCAGCTTTCACAGCTTTTTCCTTGGCACCATCCCTATACCTAGGCTGATTTATCTGCCTAGGGTTAGGGTTAGGCTTCAGCCTAGGGCTTGGATTTCTTTAACCAGGAAGCCCTGAGTTCCAGGCTTACTTCATCTGCCAAAGGCATCCCAAAGGGAGTGCAGAAGTGCCACAACATGGCTGCTTTCACGGCTTTTCCCTTAGGAAGAACCCTAATACCCGGCTGATTTACCTTCCTAGGGTTACTGTTAGGCTTAGGCCTAGGACTTTTAAAACCAGGAAGCCCTGGGCTCCAGGCACACTGCAGCTGCGAAAGGCATCCCAAGGGGAGCGCAAAAGTGACGCAACTTGGCTGCCACCACTGATATTTCCATGAGAGCATCCCGAACCATAGGCTGATTTTCCTTCCTAGGGTTAAGGTTTGAGTTACGCCTAGGGTAAGGGCTCTATTAACCAGAAAGCCCTGAGTTCCAAGAACACAGCAGCTGCGATGGACTAGCCAAGAAGAGCGCAAAAGTACCACAACATGCCTGCCTCCACAGCTTTTTCCTTGGGGACATGCCTAATTCCTGGCTGATTTGCCTTTCTCGTCTTAGGGTTGGGGTTCGGCCTAGGGCTAGGATTTTTAAAATCAGGAAGCCCTGAGTTCCAGGCACACTGGAGCTGTGAAAGGCATCCAAAAGGGAGTGCAAAAGTGCCACAACATGGCTGCTTTCACGGCTTTTTCATTGGCAAGAAGCCTAACACCAGGCTGATTTCCCTTCCCAGGGTTACTGTTAGGCTTAGGTCTAGGGCTAGGATTTTTAAATCTAGGAAGCCCTTAGCTCCAGGCACACTGCAGCTGTTCAAGGCATCCCAAGGGGAGTACAAAAGTGCAACAACATGGCAGCTTTCACAGCTTTTTCCTTGGCACCATCCCTATACCTAGGCTGATTTATCTGCCTAGGGTTAGGGTTAGGGTTCAGCCTAGGGCTTGGATTTCTTTAACCAGGAAGCCCTGAGTTCCAGGCTTACTTCATCTGCCAAAGGCATCCCAAAGGGAGTGCAGAAGTGCCACAACATGGCTGCTTTCACGGCTTTTCCCTTAGGAAGAACCCTAATACCCGGCTGATTTACCTTCCTAGGGTTACTGTTAGGCTTAGGCCTAGGACTTTTAAAACCAGGAAGCCCTGAGCTCCAGGCACACTGCAGCTGCGAAAGGCATCCCAAGGGGAGCGCAAAAGTGACGCAACTTGGCTGCCACCACTGATATTTCCATGAGACCATCCCGAACCATAGCCTGATTTTCCTTCCTAGGGTTAAGGTTTGAGTTACGCCTAGGGTAAGGCTCTATTAACCAGAAAGCCCTGAGTTCCAAGAACACAGCAGCTGCGAAGGACTAGCCAAGAAGAGCGCAAAAGTACCACAACATGCCTGCCTCCACAGCTTTTTCCTTGGGGACATGCCTAATTCCTGGCTGATTTGCCTTTCTCGTCTTAGGGTTGGGGTTCGGCCTAGGGCTAGGATTTTTAAAATCAGGAAGCCCTGAGTTCCAGGCACAGTGGAGCTGTGAAAGGCATCCAAAAGGGAGTGCAAAAGTGCCACAACATGGCTGCTTTCACGGCTTTTTCCTTGGCAAGAAGCCTAACACCAGGCTGATTTACCTTCCCAGGGTTACTGTTAGGCTTAGGCCTAGGGCTAGGATTTTTAAAACTAGGAAGCCCTGGGCTCCAGGCACACTGCAGCTGTTCAAGGCATCCCAAGGGGAGTACAAAAGTGCAACAACATGGCAGCTTTCACAGCTTTTTCCTTGGCACCATCCCTATACCTAGGCTGATTTATCTGCCTAGGGTTAGGGTTAGGGTTCAGCCTAGGGCTTGGATTTCTTTAACCAGGAAGCCCTGAGTTCCAGGCTTACTTCATCTGCCAAAGGCATCCCAAAGGGAGTGCAGAAGTGCCACAACATGGCTGCTTTCACGGCTTTTCCCTTAGGAAGAACCCTAATACCCGGCTGATTTACCTTCCTAGGGTTACTGTTAGGCTTAGGCCTAGGACTTTTAAAACCAGGAAGCCCTGGGCTCCAGGCACACTGCAGCTGCGAAAGGCATCCCAAGGGGAGCGCAAAAGTGACGCAACTTGGCTGCCACCACTGATATTTCCATGAGACCATCCCGAACCATAGGCTGATTTTCCTTCCTAGGCTTAAGGTTTGAGTTACGCCTAGGGTAAGGGCTCTATTAACCAGAAAGCCCTGAGTTCCAAGAACACAGCAGCTGCGAAGGACTAGCCAAGAAGAGCGCAAAAGTACCACAACATGCCTGCCTCCACAGCTTTTCCCTTGGGGACATGCCTAATTCCTGGCTGATTTGCCTTTCTCGTCTTAGGGTTGGGGTTCGGCCTAGGGCTAGGATTTTTAAAATCAGGAAGCCCTGATTTCCAGGCACACTGGAGCTGTGAAAGGCATCCAAAAGGGAGTGCAAAAGTGCCACAACATGGCTGCTTTCACGGCTTTTTCCTTGGCAAGAAGCCTAACACCAGGCTGATTTACCTTCCCAGGGTTACTGTTAGGCTTAGGTCTAGGGCTAGGATTTTTAAATCTAGGAAGCCCTTAGCTCCAGGCACACTGCAGCTGTTCAAGGCATCCCAAGGGGAGTACAAAAGTGCAACAACATGGCAGCTTTCACAGCTTTTTCCTTGGCACCATCCCTATACCTAGGCTGATTTATCTGCCTAGGGTTAGGGTTAGGCTTCAGCCTAGGGCTTGGATTTCTTTAACCAGGAAGCCCTGAGTTCCAGGCTTACTTCATCTGCCAAAGGCATCCCAAAGGGAGTGCAGAAGTGCCACAACATGGCTGCTTTCACGGCTTTTCCCTTAGGAAGAACCCTAATACCCGGCTGATTTACCTTCCTAGGGTTACTGTTAGGCTTAGGCCTAGGACTTTTAAAACCAGGAAGCCCTGGGCTCCAGGCACACTGCAGCTGCGAAAGGCATCCCAAGGGGAGCGCAAAAGTGACGCAACTTGGCTGCCACCACTGATATTTCCATGAGACCATCCCGAACCATAGGCTGATTTTCCTTCCTAGGGTTAAGGTTTGAGTTACGCCTAGGGTAAGGCTCTATTAACCAGAAAGCCCTGAGTTCCAAGAACACAGCAGCTGCGATGGACTAGCCAAGAAGAGCGCAAAAGTAGCACAACATGCCTGCCTCCACAGCTTTTTCCTTGGGGACATGCCTAATTCCTGGCTGATTTGCCTTTCTCGTCTTAGGGTTGGGGTTCGGCCTAGGGCTAGGATTTTTAAAATCAGGAAGCCCTGAGTTCCAGGCACACTGGAGCTGTGAAAGGCATCCAAAAGGGAGTGCAAAAGTGCCACAACATGGCTGCTTTCACGGCTTTTTCCTTGGCAAGAAGCCTAACACCAGGCTGATTTACCTTCCCAGGGTTACTGTTAGGCTTAGGCCTAGGGCTAGGATTTTTAAAACTAGGAAGCCCTGGGCTCCAGGCACACTGCAGCTGTTCAAGGCATCCCAAGGGGAGTACAAAAGTGCAACAACATGCCAGCTTTCACAGCTTTTTCCTTGGCACCATCCCTATACCTAGGCTGATTTATCTGCCTAGGGTTAGGGTTAGGCTTCAGCCTAGGGCTTGGATTTCTTTAACCAGGAAGCCCTGAGTTCCAGGCTTACTTCATCTGCCAAAGGCATCCCAAAGGGAGTGCAGAAGTGCCACAACATGGCTGCTTTCACGGCTTTTCCCTTAGGAAGAACCCTAATACCCGGCTGATTTACCTTCCTAGGGTTACTGTTAGGCTTAGGCCTAGGACTTTTAAAACCAGGAAGCCCTGAGCTCCAGGCACACTGCAGCTGCGAAAGGCATCCCAAGGGGAGCGCAAAAGTGACGCAACTTGGCTGCCACCACTGATATTTCCATGAGACCATCCCGAACCATAGCCTGATTTTCCTTCCTAGGCTTAAGGTTTGAGTTACGCCTAGGGTAAGGCTCTATTAACCAGAAAGCCCTGAGTTCCAAGAACACAGCAGCTGCGAAGGACTAGCCAAGAAGAGCGCAAAAGTACCACAACATGCCTGCCTCCACAGCTTTTTCCTTGGGGACATGCCTAATTCCTGGCTGATTTGCCTTTCTCGTCTTAGGGTTGGGGTTCGGCCTAGGGCTAGGATTTTTAAAATCAGGAAGCCCTGAGTTCCAGGCACACTGGAGCTGTGAAAGGCATCCAAAAGGGAGTGCAAAAGTGCCACAACATGGCTGCTTTCACGGCTTTTTCCTTGGCAAGAAGCCTAACACCAGGCTGATTTACCTTCCCAGGGTTACTGTTAGGCTTAGGCCTAGGGCTAGGATTTTTGAAACTAGGAAGCCCTGGGCTCCAGGCACACTGCAGCTGTTCAAGGCATCCCAAGGGGAGTACAAAAGTGCAACAACATGCCAGCTTTCACAGCTTTTTCCTTGGCACCATCCCTATACCTAGGCTGATTTATCTGCCTAGGGTTAGGGTTAGGCTTCAGCCTAGGGCTTGGATTTCTTTAACCAGGAAGCCCTGAGTTCCAGGCTTACTTCATCTGCCAAAGGCATCCCAAAGGGAGTGCAGAAGTGCCACAACATGGCTGCTTTCACGGCTTTTCCCTTAGGAAGAACCCTAATACCCGGCTGATTTACCTTCCTAGGGTTACTGTTAGGCTTAGGCCTAGGACTTTTAAAACCAGGAAGCCCTGGGCTCCAGGCACACTGCAGCTGCGAAAGGCATCCCAAGGGGAGCGCAAAAGTGACGCAACTTGGCTGCCACCACTGATATTTCCATGAGACCATCCCGAACCATAGGCTGATTTTCCTTCCTAGGGTTAAGGTTTGAGTTACGCCTAGGGTAAGGGCTCTATTAACCAGAAAGCCCTGAGTTCCAAGAACACAGCAGCTGCGAAGGACTAGCCAAGAAGAGCGCAAAAGTACCACAACATGCCTGCCTCCACAGCTTTTTCCTTGGGGACATGCCTAATTCCTGGCTGATTTGCCTTTCTCGTCTTAGGGTTGGGGTTCGGCCTAGGGCTAGGATTTTTAAAATCAGGAAGCCCTGATTTCCAGGCACACTGGAGCTGTGAAAGGCATCCAAAAGGGAGTGCAAAAGTGCCACAACATGGCTGCTTTCACGGCTTTTTCCTTGGCAAGAAGCCTAACACCAGGCTGATTTACCTTCCCAGGGTTACTGTTAGGCTTAGGTCTAGGGCTAGGATTTTTAAATCTAGGAAGCCCTTAGCTCCAGGCACACTGCAGCTGTTCAAGGCATCCCAAGGGGAGTACAAAAGTGCAACAACATGGCAGCTTTCACAGCTTTTTCCTTGGCACCATCCCTATACCTAGGCTGATTTATCTGCCTAGGGTTAGGGTTAGGCTTCAGCCTAGGGCTTGGATTTCTTTAACCAGGAAGCCCTGAGTTCCAGGCTTACTTCATCTGCCAAAGGCATCCCAAAGGGAGTGCAGAAGTGCCACAACATGGCTGCTTTCACGGCTTTTCCCTTAGGAAGAACCCTAATACCCGGCTGATTTACCTTCCTAGGGTTACTGTTAGGCTTAGGCCTAGGACTTTTAAAACCAGGAAGCCCTGAGCTCCAGGCACACTGCAGCTGCGAAAGGCATCCCAAGGGGAGCGCAAAAGTGACGCAACTTGGCTGCCACCACTGATATTTCCATGAGACCATCCCGAACCATAGGCTGATTTTCCTTCCTAGGGTTAAGGTTTGAGTTACGCCTAGGGTAAGGGCTCTATTAACCAGAAAGCCCTGAGTTCCAAGAACACAGCAGCTGCGATGGACTAGCCAAGAAGAGCGCAAAAGTACCACAACATGCCTGCCTCCACAGCTTTTTCCTTGGGGACATGCCTAATTCCTGGCTGATTTGCCTTTCTCGTCTTAGGGTTGGGGTTCGGCCTAGGGCTAGGATTTTTAAAATCAGGAAGCCCTGATTTCCAGGCACACTGGAGCTGTGAAAGGCATCCAAAAGGGAGTGCAAAAGTGCCACAACATGGCTGCTTTCACGGCTTTTTCCTTGGCAAGAAGCCTAACACCAGGCTGATTTACCTTCCCAGGGTTACTGTTAGGCTTAGGCCTAGGGCTAGGATTTTTAAAACTAGGAAGCCCTTAGCTCCAGGCACACTGCAGCTGTTCAAGGCATCCCAAGGGGAGTACAAAAGTGCAACAACATGGCAGCTTTCACAGCTTTTTCCTTGGCACCATCCCTATACCTAGGCTGATTTATCTGCCTAGGGTTAGGGTTAGGCTTCAGCCTAGGGCTTGGATTTCTTTAACCAGGAAGCCCTGAGTTCCAGGCTTACTTCATCTGCCAAAGGCATCCCAAAGGGAGTGCAGAAGTGCCACAACATGGCTGCTTTCACGGCTTTTCCCTTAGGAAGAACCCTAATACCCGGCTGATTTACCTTCCTAGGGTTACTGTTAGGCTTAGGCCTAGGACTTTTAAAACCAGGAAGCCCTGGGCTCCAGGCACACTGCAGCTGCGAAAGGCATCCCAAGGGGAGCGCAAAAGTGACGCAACTTGGCTGCCACCACTGATATTTCCATGAGACCATCCCGAACCATAGGCTGATTTTCCTTCCTAGGGTTAAGGTTTGAGTTACGCCTAGGGTAAGGGTCTATTAACCAGAAAGCCCTGAGTTCCAAGAACACAGCAGCTGCGATGGACTAGCCAAGAAGAGCGCAAAAGTACCACAACATGCCTGCCTCCACAGCTTTTTCCTTGGGGACATGCCTAATTCCTGGCTGATTTGCCTTTCTCGTCTTAGGGTTGGGGTTCGGCCTAGGGCTAGGATTTTTAAAATCAGGAAGCCCTGAGTTCCAGGCACACTGCAGCTGTGAAAGGCATCCAAAAGGGAGTGCAAAAGTGCCACAACATGGCTGCTTTCACGGCTTTTTCCTTGGCAAGAAGCCTAACACCAGGCTGATTTACCTTCCCAGGGTTACTGTTAGGCTTAGGCCTAGGGCTAGGATTTTTAATACTAGGAAGCCCTTAGCTCCAGGCACACTGCAGCTGTTCAAGGCATCCCAAGGGGAGTACAAAAGTGCAACAACATGGCAGCTTTCACAGCTTTTTCCTTGGCACCATCCCTATACCTAGGCTGATTTATCTGCCTAGGGTTAGGGTTAGGGTTCAGCCTAGGGCTTGGATTTCTTTAACCAGGAAGCCCTGAGTTCCAGGCTTACTTCATCTGCCAAAGGCATCCCAAAGGGAGTGCAGAAGTGCCACAACATGGCTGCTTTCACGGCTTTTCCCTTAGGAAGAACCCTAATACCCGGCTGATTTACCTTCCTAGGGTTACTGTTAGGCTTAGGCCTAGGACTTTTAAAACCAGGAAGCCCTGGGCTCCAGGCACACTGCAGCTGCGAAAGGCATCCCAAGGGGAGCGCAAAAGTGACGCAACTTGGCTGCCACCACTGATATTTCCATGAGACCATCCCAAACCATAGGCTGATTTTCCTTCCTAGGGTTAAGGTTTGAGTTACGCCTGGGGTAAGGGCTCTATTAACCAGAAAGCCCTGAGTTCCAAGAACACAGCAGCTGCGAAGGACTAGCCAAGAAGAGCGCAAAAGTACCACAACATGCCTGCCTCCACAGCTTTTTCCTTGGGGACATGCCTAATTCCTGGCTGATTTGCCTTTCTCGTCTTAGGGTTGGGGTTCGGCCTAGGGCTAGGATTTTTAAAATCAGGAAGCCCTGAGTTCCAGGCACACTGGAGCTGTGAAAGGCATCCAAAAGGGAGTGCAAAAGTGCCACAACATGGCTGCTTTCACGGCTTTTTCCTTGGCAAGAAGCCTAACACCAGGCTGATTTACCTTCCCAGGGTTACTGTTAGGCTTAGGCCTAGGGCTAGGATTTTTAAATCTAGGAAGCCCTTAGCTCCAGGCACACTGCAGCTGTTCAAGGCATCCCAAGGGGAGTACAAAAGTGCAACAACATGGCAGCTTTCACAGCTTTTTCCTTGGCACCATCCCTATACCTAGGCTGATTTATCTGCCTAGGGTTAGGGTTAGGGTTCAGCCTAGGGCTTGGATTTCTTTAACCAGGAAGCCCTGAGTTCCAGGCTTACTTCATCTGCCAAAGGCATCCCAAAGGGAGTGCAGAAGTGCCACAACATGGCTGCTTTCACGGCTTTTCCCTTAGGAAGAACCCTAATACCCGGCTGATTTACCTTCCTAGGGTTACTGTTAGGCTTAGGCCTAGGACTTTTAAAACCAGGAAGCCCTGGGCTCCAGGCACACTGCAGCTGCGAAAGGCATCCCAAGGGGAGCGCAAAAGTGACGCAACTTGGCTGCCACCACTGATATTTCCATGAGACCATCCCGAACCATAGGCTGATTTTCCTTCCTAGGGTTAAGGTTTGAGTTACGCCTAGGGTAAGGGTCTATTAACCAGAAAGCCCTGAGTTCCAACAACACAGCAGCTGCGATGGACTAGCCAAGAAGAGCGCAAAAGTAGCACAACATGCCTGCCTCCACAGCTTTTTCCTTGGGGACATGCCTAATTCCTGGCTGATTTGCCTTTCTCGTCTTAGGGTTGGGGTTCGGCCTAGGGCTAGGATTTTTAAAATCAGGAAGCCCTGATTTCCAGGCACACTGGAGCTGTGAAAGGCATCCAAAAGGGAGTGCAAAAGTGCCACAACATGGCTGCTTTCACGGCTTTTTCCTTGGCAAGAAGCCTAACACCAGGCTGATTTACCTTCCCAGGGTTACTGTTAGGCTTAGGCCTAGGGCTAGGATTTTTAAATCTAGGAAGCCCTTAGCTCCAGGCACACTGCAGCTGTTCAAGGCATCCCAAGGGGAGTACAAAAGTGCAACAACATGGCAGCTTTCACAGCTTTTTCCTTGGCACCATCCCTATACCTAGGCTGATTTATCTGCCTAGGGTTAGGGTTAGGGTTCAGCCTAGGGCTTGGATTTCTTTAACCAGGAAGCCCTGAGTTCCAGGCTTACTTCATCTGCCAAAGGCATCCCAAAGGGAGTGCAGAAGTGCCACAACATGGCTGCTTTCACGGCTTTTCCCTTAGGAAGAACCCTAATACCCGGCTGATTTACCTTCCTAGGGTTACTGTTAGGCTTAGGCCTAGGACTTTTAAAACCAGGAAGCCCTGGGCTCCAGGCACACTGCAGCTGCGAAAGGCATCCCAAGGGGAGCGCAAAAGTGACGCAACTTGGCTGCCACCACTGATATTTCCATGAGACCATCCCGAACCATAGGCTGATTTTCCTTCCTAGGGTTAAGGTTTGAGTTACGCCTAGGGTAAGGGTCTATTAACCAGAAAGCCCTGAGTTCCAAGAACACAGCAGCTGCGATGGACTAGCCAAGAAGAGCGCAAAAGTACCACAACATGCCTGCCTCCACAGCTTTTTCCTTGGGGACATGCCTAATTCCTGGCTGATTTGCCTTTCTCGTCTTAGGGTTGGGGTTCGGCCTAGGGCTAGGATTTTTAAAATCAGGAAGCCCTGATTTCCAGGCACACTGGAGCTGTGAAAGGCATCCAAAAGGGAGTGCAAAAGTGCCACAACATGGCTGCTTTCACGGCTTTTTCCTTGGCAAGAAGCCTAACACCAGGCTGATTTACCTTCCCAGGGTTACTGTTAGGCTTAGGCCTAGGGCTAGGATTTTTTAATCTAGGAAGCCCTTAGCTCCAGGCACACTGCAGCTGTTCAAGGCATCCCAAGGGGAGTACAAAAGTGCAACAACATGGCAGCTTTCACAGCTTTTTCCTTGGCACCATCCCTATACCTAGGCTGATTTATCTGCCTAGGGTTAGGGTTAGGCTTCAGCCTAGGGCTTGGATTTCTTTAACCAGGAAGCCCTGAGTTCCAGGCTTACTTCATCTGCCAAAGGCATCCCAAAGGGAGTGCAGAAGTGCCACAACATGGCTGCTTTCACGGCTTTTCCCTTAGGAAGAACCCTAATACCCGGCTGATTTACCTTCCTAGGGTTACTGTTAGGCTTAGGCCTAGGACTTTTAAAACCAGGAAGCCCTGGGCTCCAGGCACACTGCAGCTGCGAAAGGCATCCCAAGGGGAGCGCAAAAGTGACGCAACTTGGCTGCCACCACTGATATTTCCATGAGACCATCCCGAACCATAGGCTGATTTTCCTTCCTAGGGTTAAGGTTTGAGTTACGCCTGGGGTAAGGGCTCTATTAACCAGAAAGCCCTGAGTTCCAAGAACACAGCAGCTGCGAAGGACTAGCCAAGAAGAGCGCAAAAGTACCACAACATGCCTGCCTCCACAGCTTTTTCCTTGGGGACATGCCTAATTCCTAGCTGATTTGCCTTTCTCGTCTTAGGGTGGGGTTCGGCCTAGGGCTAGGATTTTTAAAATCAGGAAGCCCTGAGTTCCAGGCACACTGGAGCTGTGAAAGGCATCCAAAAGGGAGTGCAAAAGTGCCACAACATGGCTGTTTCACGGCTTTTTCCTTGGCAAGAAGCCTAACACCAGGCTGATTTCCCTTCCCAGGGTTACTGTTAGGCTTAGGCCTAGGGCTAGGATTTTTAAAACTAGGAAGCCCTTAGCTCCAGGCACACTGCAGCTGTTCAAGGCATCCCAAGGGGAGTACAAAAGTGCAACAACATGGCAGCTTTCACAGCTTTTTCCTTGGCACCATCCCTATACCTAGGCTGATTTATCTGCCTAGGGTTAGGGTTAGGCTTCAGCCTAGGGCTTGGATTTCTTTAACCAGGAAGCCCTGAGTTCCAGGCTTACTTCATCTGCCAAAGGCATCCCAAAGGGAGTGCAGAAGTGCCACAACATGGCTGCTTTCACGGCTTTTCCCTTAGGAAGAACCCTAATACCCGGCTGATTTACCTTCCTAGGGTTACTGTTAGGCTTAGGCCTAGGACTTTTAAAACCAGGAAGCCCTGGGCTCCAGGCACACTGCAGCTGCGAAAGGCATCCCAAGGGGAGCGCAAAAGTGACGCAACTTGGCTGCCACCAATGATATTTCCATGAGACCATCCCGAACCATAGGCTGATTTTCCTTCCTAGGGTTAAGGTTTGAGTTACGCCTAGGGTAAGGATCTATTAACCAGAAAGCCCTGAGTTCCAAGAACACAGCAGCTGCGAAGGACTACCCAAGAAGAGCGCAAAAGTACCACAACATGCCTGCCTCCACAGCTTTTTCCTTGTGGACATGCCTAATTCCTGGCTGATTTGCCTTTCTCGTCTTAGGGTTGGGGTTCGGCCTAGGGCTAGGATTTTTAAAATCAGGAAGCCCTGAGTTCCAGGCACACTGGAGCTGTGAAAGGCATCCAAAAGGGAGTGCAAAAGTGCCACAACATGGCTGCTTTCACGGCTTTTTCCTTGGCAAGAAGCCTAACACCAGGCTGATTTACCTTCCCAGGGTTACTGTTAGGCTTAGGCCTAGGGCTAGGATTTTTGAAACTAGGAAGCCCTTAGCTCCAGGCACACTGCAGCTGTTCAAGGCATCCCAAGGGGAGTACAAAAGTGCAACAACATGGCAGCTTTCACAGCTTTTTCCTTGGCACCATCCCTATACCTAGGCTGATTTATCTGCCTAGGGTTAGGGTTAGGCTTCAGCCTAGGGCTTGGATTTCTTTAACCAGGAAGCCCTGAGTTCCAGGCTTACTTCATCTGCCAAAGGCATCCCAAAGGGAGTGCAGAAGTGCCACAACATGGCTGCTTTCACGGCTTTTCCCTTAGGAAGAACCCTAATACCCGGCTGATTTACCTTCCTAGGGTTACTGTTAGGCTTAGGCCTAGGACTTTTAAAACCAGGAAGCCCTGGGCTCCAGGCACACTGCAGCTGCGAAAGGCATCCCAAGGGGAGCGCAAAAGTGACGCAACTTGGCTGCCACCACTGATATTTCCATGAGACCATCCCGAACCATAGGCTGATTTTCCTTCCTAGGGTTAAGGTTTGAGTTACGCCTGGGGTAAGGGTTCTATTAACCAGAAAGCCCTGAGTTCCAAGAACACAGCAGCTGCGAAGGACTAGCCAAGAAGAGCGCAAAAGTACCACAACATGCCTGCCTCCACAGCTTTTTCCTTGTGGACATGCCTAATTCCTGGCTGATTTGCCTTTCTCGTCTTAGGGTTGGGGTTCGGCCTAGGGCTAGGATTTTTAAAATCAGGAAGCCCTGAGTTCCAGGCACACTGGAGCTGTGAAAGGCATCCAAAAGGGAGTGCAAAAGTGCCACAACATGGCTGCTTTCACGGCTTTTTCCTTGGCAAGAAGCCTAACACCAGGCTGATTTACCTTCCCAGGGTTACTGTTAGGCTTAGGCCTAGGGCTAGGATTTTTAAAACTAGGAAGCCCTTAGCTCCAGGCACACTGCAGCTGTTCAAGGCATCCCAAGGGGAGTACAAAAGTGCAACAACATGGCAGCTTTCACAGCTTTTTCCTTGGCACCATCCCTATACCTAGGCTGATTTATCTGCCTAGGGTTAGGGTTAGGCTTCAGCCTAGGGCTTGGATTTCTTTAACCAGGAAGCCCTGAGTTCCAGGCTTACTTCATCTGCCAAAGGCATCCCAAAGGGAGTGCAGAAGTGCCACAACATGGCTGCTTTCACGGCTTTTCCCTTAGGAAGAACCCTAATACCCGGCTGATTTACCTTCCTAGGGTTACTGTTAGGCTTAGGCCTAGGACTTTTAAAACCAGGAAGCCCTGGGCTCCAGGCACACTGCAGCTGCGAAAGGCATCCCAAGGGGAGCGCAAAAGTGACGCAACTTGGCTGCCACCATTATATTTCCATGAGACCATCCCGAACCATAGGCTGATTTTCCTTCCTAGGGTTAAGGTTTGAGTTACGCCTAGGGTAAGGGTCTATTAACCAGAAAGCCCTGAGTTCCAAGAACACAGCAGCTGCGATGGACTAGCCAAGAAGAGCGCAAAAGTACCACAACATGCCTGCCTCCACAGCTTTTTCCTTGGGGACATGCCTAATTCCTGGCTGATTTGCCTTTCTCATCTTAGGGTTGGGGTTCGGCCTAGGGCTAGGATTTTTAAAATCAGGAAGCCCTGATTTCCAGGCACACTGGAGCTGTGAAAGGCATCCAAAAGGGAGTGCAAAAGTGCCACAACATGGCTGCTTTCACGGCTTTTTCCTTGGCAAGAAGCCTAACACCAGGCTGATTTACCTTCCCAGGGTTACTGTTAGGCTTAGGCCTAGGGCTAGGATTTTTAAATCTAGGAAGCCCTTAGCTCCAGGCACACTGCAGCTGTTCAAGGCATCCCAAGGGGAGTACAAAAGTGCAACAACATGGCAGCTTTCACAGCTTTTTCCTTGGCACCATCCCTATACCTAGGCTGATTTATCTGCCTAGGGTTAGGGTTAGGCTTCAGCCTAGGGCTTGGATTTCTTTAACCAGGAAGCCCTGAGTTCCAGGCTTACTTCATCTGCCAAAGGCATCCCAAAGGGAGTGCAGAAGTGCCACAACATGGCTGCTTTCACGGCTTTTCCCTTAGGAAGAACCCTAATACCCGGCTGATTTACCTTCCTAGGGTTACTGTTAGGCTTAGGCCTAGGACTTTTAAAACCAGGAAGCCCTGAGCTCCAGGCACACTGCAGCTGCGAAAGGCATCCCAAGGGGAGCGCAAAAGTGACGCAACTTGGCTGCCACCACTGATATTTCCATGAGACCATCCCGAACCATAGGCTGATTTTCCTTCCTAGGGTTAAGGTTTGAGTTACGCCTAGGGTAAGGCTCTATTAACCAGAAAGCCCTGAGTTCCAAGAACACAGCAGCTGCGATGGACTAGCCAAGAAGAGCGCAAAAGTACCACAACATGCCTGCCTCCACAGCTTTTTCCTTGGGGACATGCCTAATTCCTGGCTGATTTGCCTTTCTCGTCTTAGGGTTGGGGTTCGGCCTAGGGCTAGGATTTTTAAAATCAGGAAGCCCTGATTTCCAGGCACACTGGAGCTGTGAAAGGCATCCAAAAGGGAGTGCAAAAGTGCCACAACATGGCTGCTTTCACGGCTTTTTCCTTGGCAAGAAGCCTAACACCAGGCTGATTTACCTTCCCAGGGTTACTGTTAGGCTTAGGCCTAGGGCTAGGATTTTTAAATCTAGGAAGCCCTTAGCTCCAGGCACACTGCAGCTGTTCAAGGCATCCCAAGGGGAGTACAAAAGTGCAACAACATGGCAGCTTTCACAGCTTTTTCCTTGGCACCATCCCTATACCTAGGCTGATTTATCTGCCTAGGGTTAGGGTTAGGGTTCAGCCTAGGGCTTGGATTTCTTTAACCAGGAAGCCCTGAGTTCCAGGCTTACTTCATCTGCCAAAGGCATCCCAAAGGGAGTGCAGAAGTGCCACAACATGGCTGCTTTCACGGCTTTTCCCTTAGGAAGAACCCTAATACCCGGCTGATTTACCTTCCTAGGGTTACTGTTAGGCTTAGGCCTAGGACTTTTAAAACCAGGAAGCCCTGGGCTCCAGGCACACTGCAGCTGCGAAAGGCATCCCAAGGGGAGCGCAAAAGTGACGCAACTTGGCTGCCACCACTGATATTTCCATGAGACCATCCCGAACCATAGGCTGATTTTCCTTCCTAGGCTTAAGGTTTGAGTTACCCCTAGGGTAAGGGTCTATTAACCAGAAAGCCCTGAGTTCCAAGAACACAGCAGCTGCGATGGACTAGCCAAGAAGAGCGCAAAAGTACCACAACATGCCTGCCTCCACAGCTTTTTCCTTGGGGACATGCCTAATTCCTGGCTGATTTGCCTTTCTCGTCTTAGGGTTGGGGTTCGGCCTGAGGCTAGGATTTTTAAAATCAGGAAGCCCTGATTTCCAGGCACACTGGAGCTGTGAAAGGCATCCAAAAGGGAGTGCAAAAGTGCCACAACATGGCTGCTTTCACGGCTTTTTCCTTGGCAAGAAGCCTAACACCAGGCTGATTTACCTTCCCAGGGTTACTGTTAGGCTTAGGCCTAGGGCTAGGATTTTTAAATCTAGGAAGCCCTTAGCTCCAGGCACACTGCAGCTGTTCAAGGCATCCCAAGGGGAGTACAAAAGTGCAACAACATGGCAGCTTTCACAGCTTTTTCCTTGGCACCATCCCTATACCTAGGCTGATTTATCTGCCTAGGGTTAGGGTTAGGCTTCAGCCTAGGGCTTGGATTTCTTTAACCAGGAAGCCCTGAGTTCCAGGCTTACTTCATCTGCCAAAGGCATCCCAAAGGGAGTGCAGAAGTGCCACAACATGGCTGCTTTCACGGCTTTTCCCTTAGGAAGAACCCTAATACCCGGCTGATTTACCTTCCTAGGGTTACTGTTAGGCTTAGGCCTAGGACTTTTAAAACCAGGAAGCCCTGAGCTCCAGGCACACTGCAGCTGCGAAAGGCATCCCAAGGGGAGCGCAAAAGTGACGCAACTTGGCTGCCACCACTGATATTTCCATGAGACCATCCCGAACCATAGGCTGATTTTCCTTCCTAGGGTTAAGGTTTCAGTTACGCCTAGGGTAAGGGTCTATTAACCAGAAAGCCCTGAGTTCCAAGAACACAGCAGCTGCGAAGGACTAGCCAAGAAGAGCGCAAAAGTACCACAACATGCCTGCCTCCACAGCTTTTTCCTTGGGGACATGCCTAATTCCTGGCTGATTTGCCTTTCTCGTCTTAGGGTGGGGTTCGGCCTAGGGCTAGGATTTTTAAAATCAGGAAGCCCTGAGTTCCAGGCACACTGCAGCTGTGAAAGGCATCCAAAAGGGAGTGCAAAAGTGCCACAACATGGCTGCTTTCACGGCTTTTTCCTTGGCAAGAAGCCTAACACCAGGCTGATTTACCTTCCCAGGGTTACTGTTAGGCTTAGGCCTAGGGCTAGAATTTTTAAATCTAGGAAGCCCTTAGCTCCAGGCACACTGCAGCTGTTCAAGGCATCCCAAGGGGAGTACAAAAGTGCAACAACATGGCAGCTTTCACAGCTTTTTCCTTGGCACCATCCCTATACCTAGGCTGATTTATCTGCCTAGGGTTAGGGTTAGGGTTCAGCCTAGGGCTTGGATTTCTTTAACCAGGAAGCCCTGAGTTCCAGGCTTACTTCATCTGCCAAAGGCATCCCAAAGGGAGTGCAGAAGTGCCACAACATGGCTGCTTTCACGGCTTTTCCCTTAGGAAGAACCCTAATACCCGGCTGATTTACCTTCCTAGGGTTACTGTTAGGCTTAGGCCTAGGACTTTTAAAACCAGGAAGCCCTGGGCTCCAGGCACACTGCAGCTGCGAAAGGCATCCCAAGGGGAGCGCAAAAGTGACGCAACTTGGCTGCCACCACTGATATTTCCATGAGACCATCCCGAACCATAGGCTGATTTTCCTTCCTAGGGTTAAGGTTTGAGTTACGCCTGGGGTAAGGGCTCTATTAACCAGAAAGCCCTGAGTTCCAAGAACACAGCAGCTGCGAAGGACTAGCCAAGAAGAGCGCAAAAGTACCACAACATGCCTGCCTCCACAGCTTTTTCCTTGGGGACATGCCTAATTCCTAGCTGATTTGCCTTTCTCGTCTTAGGGTGGGGTTCGGCCTAGGGCTAGGATTTTTAAAATCAGGAAGCCCTGAGTTCCAGGCACACTGTAGCTGTGAAAGGCATCCAAAAGGGAGTGCAAAAGTGCCACAACATGGCTGTTTCACGGCTTTTTCCTTGGCAAGAAGCCTAACACCAGGCTGATTTCCCTTCCCAGGGTTACTGTTAGGCTTAGGCCTAGGGCTAGGATTTTTAAAACTAGGAAGCCCTTAGCTCCAGGCACACTGCAGCTGTTCAAGGCATCCCAAGGGGAGTACAAAAGTGCAACAACATGGCAGCTTTCACAGCTTTTTCCTTGGCACCATCCCTATACCTAGGCTGATTTATCTGCCTAGGGTTAGGGTTAGGCTTCAGCCTAGGGCTTGGATTTCTTTAACCAGGAAGCCCTGAGTTCCAGGCTTACTTCATCTGCCAAAGGCATCCCAAAGGGAGTGCAGAAGTGCCACAACATGGCTGCTTTCACGGCTTTTCCCTTAGGAAGAACCCTAATACCCGGCTGATTTACCTTCCTAGGGTTACTGTTAGGCTTAGGCCTAGGACTTTTAAAACCAGGAAGCCCTGGGCTCCAGGCACACTGCAGCTGCGAAAGGCATCCCAAGGGGAGCGCAAAAGTGACGCAACTTGGCTGCCACCACTGATATTTCCATGAGACCATCCCGAACCATAGGCTGATTTTCCTTCCTAGGGTTAAGGTTTGAGTTACGCCTAGGGTAAGGATCTATTAACCAGAAAGCCCTGAGTTCCAAGAACACAGCAGCTGCGAAGGACTACCCAAGAAGAGCGCAAAAGTACCACAACATGCCTGCCTCCACAGCTTTTTCCTTGTGGACATGCCTAATTCCTGGCTGATTTGCCTTTCTCGTCTTAGGGTTGGGGTTCGGCCTAGGGCTAGGATTTTTAAAATCAGGAAGCCCTGAGTTCCAGGCACACTGGAGCTGTGAAAGGCATCCAAAAGGGAGTGCAAAAGTGCCACAACATGGCTGCTTTCACGGCTTTTTCCTTGGCAAGAAGCCTAACACCGGGCTGATTTACCTTCCCAGGGTTACTGTTAGGCTTAGGCCTAGGGCTAGGATTTTTAAAACTAGGAAGCCCTTAGCTCCAGGCACACTGCAGCTGTTCAAGGCATCCCAAGGGGAGTACAAAAGTGCAACAATATGGCAGCTTTCACAGCTTTTTCCTTGGCACCATCCCTGTACCTAGGCTGATTTATCTGCCTAGGGTTAGGGTTAGGGTTCAGCCTAGGGCTTGGATTTCTTTAACCAGGAAGCCCTGAGTTCCAGGCTTACTTCATCTGCCAAAGGCATCCCAAAGGGAGTGCAGAAGTGCCACAACATGGCTGCTTTCACGGCTTTTCCCTTAGGAAGAACCCTAATACCCGGCTGATTTACCTTCCTAGGGTTACTGTTAGGCTTAGGCCTAGGACTTTTAAAACCAGGAAGCCCTGGGCTCCAGGCACACTGCAGCTGCGAAAGGCATCCCAAGGGGAGCGCAAAAGTGACACAACTTGGCTGCCACCACTGATATTTCCATGAGACCATCCCGAACCATAGGCTGATTTTCCTTCCTAGGGTTAAGGTTTGAGTTACGCCTAGGGTAAGGGCTCTATTAACCAGAAAGCCCTGAGTTCCAAGAACACAGCAGCTGCGATGGACTAGCCAAGAAGAGCGCAAAAGTAGCACAACATGCCTGCCTCCACAGCTTTTTCCTTGTGGACATGCCTAATTCCTGGCTGATTTGCCTTTCTCGTCTTAGGGTTGGGGTTCGGCCTAGGGCTAGGATTTTTAAAATCAGGAAGCCCTGATTTCCAGGCACACTGGAGCTGTGAAAGGCATCCAAAAGGGAGTGCAAAAGTGCCACAACATGGCTGCTTTCACGGCTTTTTCCTTGGCAAGAAGCCTAACACCAGGCTGATTTACCTTCCCAGGGTTACTGTTAGGCTTAGGCCTAGGGCTAGAATTTTTAAATCTAGGAAGCCCTGGGCTCCAGGCACACTGCAGCTGTTCAAGGCATCCCAAGGGGAGTACAAAAGTGCAACAACATGGCAGCTTTCACAGCTTTTTCCTTGGCACCATCCCTATACCTAGGCTGATTTATCTGCCTAGGGTTAGGGTTAGGGTTCAGCCTAGGGCTTGGATTTCTTTAACCAGGAAGCCCTGAGTTCCAGGCTTACTTCATCTGCCAAAGGCATCCCAAAGGGAGTGCAGAAGTGCCACAACATGGCTGCTTTCACGGCTTTTCCCTTAGGAAGAACCCTAATACCCGGCTGATTTACCTTCCTAGGGTTACTGTTAGGCTTAGGCCTAGGACTTTTAAAACCAGGAAGCCCTGGGCTCCAGGCACACTGCAGCTGCGAAAGGCATCCCAAGGGGAGCGCAAAAGTGATGCAACTTGGCTGCCACCACTGATATTTCCATGAGACCATCCCGAACCATAGGCTGATTTTCCTTCCTAGGCTTAAGGTTTGAGTTACGCCTAGGGTAAGGGCTCTATTAACCAGAAAGCCCTGAGTTCCAAGAACACAGCAGCTGCGAAGGACTAGCCAAGAAGAGCGCAAAAGTACCACAACATGCCTGCCTCCACAGCTTTTTCCTTGGGGACATGCCTAATTCCTGGCTGATTTGCCTTTCTCGTCTTAGGGTTGGGGTTCGGCCTAGGGCTAGGATTTTTAAAATCAGGAAGCCCTGATTTCCAGGCACACTGGAGCTGTGAAAGGCATCCAAAAGGGAGTGCAAAAGTGCCACAACATGGCTGCTTTCACGGCTTTTTCCTTGGCAAGAAGCCTAACACCAGGCTGATTTACCTTCCCAGGGTTACTGTTAGGCTTAGGCCTAGGGCTAGGATTTTTAAATCTAGGAAGCCCTTAGCTCCAGGCACACTGCAGCTGTTCAAGGCATCCCAAGGGGAGTACAAAAGTGCAACAACATGGCAGCTTTCACAGCTTTTTCCTTGGCACCATCCCTATACCTAGGCTGATTTATCTGCCTAGGGTTAGGGTTAGGCTTCAGCCTAGGGCTTGGATTTCTTTAACCAGGAAGCCCTGAGTTCCAGGCTTACTTCATCTGCCAAAGGCATCCCAAAGGGAGTGCAGAAGTGCCACAACATGGCTGCTTTCACGGCTTTTCCCTTAGGAAGAACCCTAATACCCGGCTGATTTACCTTCCTAGGGTTACTGTTAGGCTTAGGCCTAGGACTTTTAAAACCAGGAAGCCCTGGGCTCCAGGCACACTGCAGCTGCGAAAGGCATCCCAAGGGGAGCGCAAAAGTGACGCAACTTGGCTGCCACCACTGATATTTCCATGAGACCATCCCGAACCATAGGCTGATTTTCCTTCCTAGGGTTAAGGTTTGAGTTACGCCTAGGGTAAGGGTCTATTAACCAGAAAGCCCTGAGTTCCAAGAACACAGCAGCTGCGAAGGACTAGCCAAGAAGAGCGCAAAAGTACCACAACATGCCTGCCTCCACAGCTTTTTCCTTGGGGACATGCCTAATTCCTGGCTGATTTGCCTTTCTCGTCTTAGGGTTGGGGTTCGGCCTAGGGCTAGGATTTTTAAAATCAGGAAGCCCTGAGTTCCAGGCACACTGGAGCTGTGAAAGGCATCCAAAAGGGAGTGCAAAAGTGCCACAACATGGCTGCTTTCACGGCTTTTTCCTTGGCAAGAAGCCTAACACCAGGCTGATTTACCTTCCCAGGGTTACTGTTAGGCTTAGGCCTAGGGCTAGGATTTTTAAAACTAGGAAGCCCTTAGCTCCAGGCACACTGCAGCTGTTCAAGGCATCCCAAGGGGAGTACAAAAGTGCAACAACATGGCAGCTTTCAGAGCTTTTTCCTTGGCACCATCCCTATACCTAGGCTGATTTATCTGCCTAGGGTTAGGGTTAGGCTTCAGCCTAGGGCTTGGATTTCTTTAACCAGGAAGCCCTGAGTTCCAGGCTTACTTCATCTGCCAAAGGCATCCCAAAGGGAGTGCAGAAGTGCCACAACATGGCTGCTTTCACGGCTTTTCCCTTAGGAAGAACCCTAATACCCGGCTGATTTACCTTCCTAGGGTTACTGTTAGGCTTAGGCCTAGGACTTTTAAAACCAGGAAGCCCTGGGCTCCAGGCACACTGCAGCTGCGAAAGGCATCCCAAGGGGAGCGCAAAAGTGACGCAACTTGGCTGCCACCACTGATATTTCCATGAGACCATCCCGAACCATAGGCTGATTTTCCTTCCTAGGCTTAAGGTTTGAGTTACGCCTAGGGTAAGGGTTCTATTAACCAGAAAGCCCTGAGTTCCAAGAACACAGCAGCTGCGAAGGACTAGCCAAGAAGAGCGCAAAAGTACCACAACATGCCTGCCTCCACAGCTTTTTCCTTGGGGACATGCCTAATTCCTGGCTGATTTGCCTTTCTCGTCTTAGGGTGGGTTTCGGCCTAGGGCTAGCATATTTAAAATCAGGAAGCCCTGAGTTCCAGGCACACTGCAGCTGTGAAAGGCATCCAAAAGGGAGTGCAAAAGTGCCACAACATGGCTGCTTTCACGGCTTTTTCCTTGGCAAGAAGCCTAACACCAGGCTGATTTACCTTCCCAGGGTTACTGTTAGGCTTAGGCCTAGGGCTAGGATTTTTAAAACTAGGAAGCCCTTAGCTCCAGGCACACTGCAGCTGTTCAAGGCATCCCAAGGGGAGTACAAAAGTGCAACAACATGGCAGCTTTCACAGCTTTTTCCTTGGCACCATCCCTATACCTAGGCTGATTTATCTGCCTAGGGTTAGGGTTAGGGTTCAGCCTAGGGCTTGGATTTCTTTAACCAGGAAGCCCTGAGTTCCAGGCTTACTTCATCTGCCAAAGGCATCCCAAAGGGAGTGCAGAAGTGCCACAACATGGCTGCTTTCACGGCTTTTCCCTTAGGAAGAACCCTAATACCCGGCTGATTTACCTTCCTAGGGTTACTGTTAGGCTTAGGCCTAGGACTTTTAAAACCAGGAAGCCCTGGGCACCAGGCACACTGCAGCTGCGAAAGGCATCACAAGGGGAGCGCAAAAGTGACGCAACTTGGCTGCCACCACTGATATTTCCATGAGACCATCCCGAACCATAGGCTGATTTTCCTTCCTAGGGTTAAGGTTTGAGTTACGCCTAGGGTAAGGGCTCTATTAACCAGAAAGCCCTGAGTTCCAAGAACACAGCAGCTGCGATGGACTAGCCAAGAAGAGCGCAAAAGTACCACAACATGCCTGCCTCCACAGCTTTTTCCTTGGGGACATGCCTAATTCCTGGCTGATTTGCCTTTCTCGTCTTAGGGTTGGGGTTCGGCCTAGGGCTAGGATTTTTAAAATCAGGAAGCCCTGATTTCCAGGCACACTGGAGCTGTGAAAGGCATCCAAAAGGGAGTGCAAAAGTGCCACAACATGGCTGCTTTCACGGCTTTTTCCTTGGCAAGAAGCCTAACACCAGGCTGATTTACCTTCCCAGGGTTACTGTTAGGCTTAGGCCTAGGGCTAGAATTTTTAAATCTAGGAAGCCCTGGGCTCCAGCCACACTGCAGCTGTTCAAGGCATCCCAAGGGGAGTACAAAAGTGCAACAACATGGCAGCTTTCACAGCTTTTTCCTTGGCACCATCCCTATACCTAGGCTGATTTATCTGCCTAGGGTTAGGGTTAGGGTTCAGCCTAGGGCTTGGATTTCTTTAACCAGGAAGCCCTGAGTTCCAGGCTTACTTCATCTGCCAAAGGCATCCCAAAGGGAGTGCAGAAGTGCCACAACATGGCTGCTTTCACGGCTTTTCCCTTAGGAAGAACCCTAATACCCGGCTGATTTACCTTCCTAGGGTTACTGTTAGGCTTAGGCCTAGGACTTTTAAAACCAGGAAGCCCTGGGCTCCAGGCACACTGCAGCTGCGAAAGGCATCCCAAGGGGAGCGCAAAAGTGACGCAACTTGGCTGCCACCACTGATATTTCCATGAGACCATCCCGAACCATAGGCTGATTTTCCTTCCTAGGCTTAAGGTTTGAGTTACTCCTGGGGTAAGGGCCTATTAACCAGAAAGCCCTGAGTTCCAAGAACACAGCAGCTGCGAAGGACTAGCCAAGAAGAGCGCAAAAGTAGCACAACATGCCTGCCTCCACAGCTTTTTCCTTGGGGACATGCCTAATTCCTAGCTGATTTGCCTTTCTCGTCTTAGGGTTGGGGTTCGGCCTAGGGCTAGGATTTTTAAAATCAGGAAGCCCTGAGTTCCAGGCACACTGTAGCTGTGAAAGGCATCCAAAAGGGAGTGCAAAAGTGCCACAACATGGCTGCTTTCACGGCTTTTTCCTTGGCAAGAAGCCTAACACCAGGCTGATTTCCCTTCCCAGGGTTACTGTTAGGCTTAGGCCTAGGGCTAGGATTTTTAAAACTAGGAAGCCCTTAGCTCCAGGCACACTGCAGCTGTTCAAGGCATCCCAAGGGGAGTACAAAAGTGCAACAACATGGCAGCTTTCACAGCTTTTTCCTTGGCACCATCCCTATACCTAGGCTGATTTATCTGCCTAGGGTTAGGGTTAGGCTTCAGCCTAGGGCTTGGATTTCTTTAACCAGGAAGCCCTGAGTTCCAGGCTTACTTCATCTGCCAAAGGCATCCCAAAGGCAGTGCAGAAGTGCCACAACATGGCTGCTTTCACGGCTTTTCCCTTAGGAAGAACCCTAATACCCGGCTGATTTACCTTCCTAGGGTTACTGTTAGGCTTAGGCCTAGGACTTTTAAAACCAGGAAGCCCTGGGCTCCAGGCACACTGCAGCTGCGAAAGGCATCCCAAGGGGAGCGCAAAAGTGACGCAACTTGGCTGCCACCACTGATATTTCCATGAGACCATCCCGAACCATAGGCTGATTTTCCTTCCTAGGGTTAAGGTTTCAGTTACGCCTAGGGTAAGGGTCTATTAACCAGAAAGCCCTGAGTTCCAAGAACACAGCAGCTGCGAAGGACTAGCCAAGAAGAGCGCAAAAGTACCACAACATGCCTGCCTCCACAGCTTTTTCCTTGGGGACATGCCTAATTCCTGGCTGATTTGCCTTTCTCGTCTTAGGGTTGGGGTTCGGCCTAGGGCTAGGATTTTTAAAATCAGGAAGCCCTGAGTTCCAGGCACACATCAGCTGTGAAAGGCATCCAAAAGGGAGTGCAAAAGTGCCACAACATGGCTGCTTTCACGGCTTTTTCCTTGGCAAGAAGCCTAACACCGGGCTGATTTACCTTCCCAGGGTTACTGTTAGGCTTAGGCCTAGGGCTAGGATTTTTAAAACTAGGAAGCCCTTAGCTCCAGGCACACTGCAGCTGTTCAAGGCATCCCAAGGGGAGTACAAAAGTGCAACAATATGGCAGCTTTCACAGCTTTTTCCTTGGCACCATCCCTGTACCTAGGCTGATTTATCTGCCTAGGGTTAGGGTTAGGCTTCAGCCTAGGGCTTGGATTTCTTTAACCAGGAAGCCCTGAGTTCCAGGCTTACTTCATCTGCCAAAGGCATCCCAAAGGGAGTGCAGAAGTGCCACAACATGGCTGCTTTCACGGCTTTTCCCTTAGGAAGAACCCTAATACCCGGCTGATTTACCTTCCTAGGGTTACTGTTAGGCTTAGGCCTAGGACTTTTAAAACCAGGAAGCCCTGAGCTCCAGGCACACTGCAGCTGCGAAAGGCATCCCAAGGGGAGCGCAAAAGTGACGCAACTTGGCTGCCACCACTGATATTTCCATGAGACCATCCCGAACCATAGGCTGATTTTCCTTCCTAGGGTTAAGGTTTCAGTTACGCCTAGGGTAAGGGTCTATTAACCAGAAAGCCCTGAGTTCCAAGAACACAGCAGCTGCGAAGGACTAGCCAAGAAGAGCGCAAAAGTACCACAACATGCCTGCCTCCACAGCTTTTTCCTTGGGGACATGCCTAATTCCTGGCTGATTTGCCTTTCTCGTCTTAGGGTGGGGTTCGGCCTAGGGCTAGGATTTTTAAAATCAGGAAGCCCTGAGTTCCAGGCACAGTGGAGCTGTGAAAGGCATCCAAAAGGGAGTGCAAAAGTGCCACAACATGGCTGCTTTCACGGCTTTTTCCTTGGCAAGAAGCCTAACACCAGGCTGATTTACCTTCCCAGGGTTACTGTTAGGCTTAGGCCTAGGGCTAGGATTTTTAAAACTAGGAAGCCCTTAGCTCCAGGCACACTGCAGCTGTTCAAGGCATCCCAAGGGGAGTACAAAAGTGCAACAACATGGCAGCTTTCACAGCTTTTTCCTTGGCACCATCCCTATACCTAGGCTGATTTATCTGCCTAGGGTTAGGGTTAGGCTTCAGCCTAGGGCTTGGATTTCTTTAACCAGGAAGCCCTGAGTTCCAGGCTTACTTCATCTGCCAAAGGCATCCCAAAGGGAGTGCAGAAGTGCCACAACATGGCTGCTTTCACGGCTTTTCCCTTAGGAAGAACCCTAATACCCGGCTGATTTACCTTCCTAGGGTTACTGTTAGGCTTAGGCCTAGGACTTTTAAAACCAGGAAGCCCTGAGCTCCAGGCACACTGCAGCTGCGAAAGGCATCCCAAGGGGAGCGCAAAAGTGACGCAACTTGGCTGCCACCACTGATATTTCCATGAGACCATCCCGAACCATAGGCTGATTTTCCTTCCTAGGGTTAAGGTTTCAGTTACGCCTAGGGTAAGGGTCTATTAACCAGAAAGCCCTGAGTTCCAAGAACACAGCAGCTGCGAAGGACTAGCCAAGAAGAGCGCAAAAGTACCACAACATGCCTGCCTCCACAGCTTTTTCCTTGGGGACATGCCTAATTCCTGGCTGATTTGCCTTTCTCGTCTTAGGGTGGGGTTCGGCCTAGGGCTAGGATTTTTAAAATCAGGAAGCCCTGAGTTCCAGGCACACTGGAGCTGTGAAAGGCATCCAAAAGGGAGTGCAAAAGTGCCACAACATGGCTGCTTTCACGGCTTTTTCCTTGGCAAGAAGCCTAACACCAGGCTGATTTACCTTCCCAGGGTTACTGTTAGGCTTAGGCCTAGGGCTAGGATTTTTAAAACTAGGAAGCCCTTAGCTCCAGGCACACTGCAGCTGTTCAAGGCATCCCAAGGGGAGTACAAAAGTGCAACAACATGGCAGCTTTCACAGCTTTTTCCTTGGCACCATCCCTATACCTAGGCTGATTTATCTGCCTAGGGTTAGGGTTAGGGTTCAGCCTAGGGCTTGGATTTCTTTAACCAGGAAGCCCTGAGTTCCAGGCTTACTTCATCTGCCAAAGGCATCCCAAAGGGAGTGCAGAAGTGCCACAACATGGCTGCTTTCACGGCTTTTCCCTTAGGAAGAACCCTAATACCCGGCTGATTTACCTTCCTAGGGTTACTGTTAGGCTTAGGCCTAGGACTTTTAAAACCAGGAAGCCCTGGGCTCCAGGCACACTGCAGCTGCGAAAGGCATCCCAAGGGGAGCGCAAAAGTGACGCAACTTGGCTGCCACCACTGATATTTCCATGAGACCATCCCGAACCATAGGCTGATTTTCCTTCCTAGGGTTAAGGTTTCAGTTACGCCTAGGGTAAGGGTCTATTAACCAGAAAGCCCTGAGTTCCAAGAACACAGCAGCTGCGAAGGACTAGCCAAGAAGAGCGCAAAAGTACCACAACATGCCTGCCTCCACAGCTTTTTCCTTGGGGACATGCCTAATTCCTGGCTGATTTGCCTTTCTCGTCATAGGGTTGGGGTTCGGCCTAGGGCTAGGATTTTTAAAATCAGGAAGCCCTGATTTCCAGGCACACTGGAGCTGTGAAAGGCATCCAAAAGGGAGTGCAAAAGTGCCACAACATGGCTGCTTTCACGGCTTTTTCCTTGGCAAGAAGCCTAACACCAGGCTGATTTACCTTCCCAGGGTTACTGTTAGGCTTAGGCCTAGGGCTAGGATTTTTAAAACTAGGAAGCCCTTAGCTCCAGGCACACTGCAGCTGTTCAAGGCATCCCAAGGGGAGTACAAAAGTGCAACAACATGGCAGCTTTCACAGCTTTTTCCTTGGCACCATCCCTATACCTAGGCTGATTTATCTGCCTAGGGTTAGGGTTAGGCTTCAGCCTAGGGCTTGGATTTCTTTAACCAGGAAGCCCTGAGTTCCAGGCTTACTTCATCTGCCAAAGGCATCCCAAAGGGAGTGCAGAAGTGCCACAACATGGCTGCTTTCACGGCTTTTCCCTTAGGAAGAACCCTAATACCCGGCTGATTTACCTTCCTAGGGTTACTGTTAGGCTTAGGCCTAGGACTTTTAAAACCAGGAAGCCCTGAGCTCCAGGCACACTGCAGCTGCGAAAGGCATCCCAAGGGGAGCGCAAAAGTGACGCAACTTGGCTGCCACCACTGATATTTCCATGAGACCATCCCGAACCATAGGCTGATTTTCCTTCCTAGGGTTAAGGTTTGAGTTACGCCTAGGGTAAGGGTTCTATTAACCAGAAAGCCCTGAGTTCCAAGAACACAGCAGCTGCGAAGGACTAGCCAAGAAGAGCGCAAAAGTACCACAACATGCCTGCCTCCACAGCTTTTTCCTTGGGGACATGCCTAATTCCTGGCTGATTTGCCTTTCTCGTCTTAGGGTGGAGTTCGGCCTAGGGCTAGGATTTTTAAAATCAGGAAGCCCTGATTTCCAGGCACACTGCAGCTGTGAAAGGCATCCAAAAGGGAGTGCAAAAGTGCCACAACATGGCTGCTTTCACGGCTTTTTCCTTGGCAAGAAGCCTAACACCAGGCTGATTTACCTTCCCAGGGTTACTGTTAGGCTTAGGCCTAGGGCTAGGATTTTTAAAACTAGGAAGCCCTTAGCTCCAGGCACACTGCAGCTGTTCAAGGCATCCCAAGGGGAGTACAAAAGTGCAACAACATGGCAGCTTTCACAGCTTTTTCCTTGGCACCATCCCTATACCTAGGCTGATTTATCTGCCTAGGGTTAGGGTTAGGCTTCAGCCTAGGGCTTGGATTTCTTTAACCAGGAAGCCCTGAGTTCCAGGCTTACTTCATCTGCCAAAGGCATCCCAAAGGGAGTGCAGAAGTGCCACAACATGGCTGCTTTCACGGCTTTTCCCTTAGGAAGAACCCTAATACCCGGCTGATTTACCTTCCTAGGGTTACTGTTAGGCTTAGGCCTAGGACTTTTAAAACCAGGAAGCCCTGGGCTCCAGGCACACTGCAGCTGCGAAAGGCATCCCAAGGGGAGCGCAAAAGTGACGCAACTTGGCTGCCACCACTGATATTTCCATGAGACCATCCCGAACCATAGGCTGATTTTCCTTCCTAGGCTTAAGGTTTGAGTTACGCCTAGGGTAAGGGTCTATTAACCAGAAAGCCCTGAGTTCCAAGAACACAGCAGCTGCGATGGACTAGCCAAGAAGAGCGCAAAAGTACCACAACATGCCTGCCTCCACAGCTTTTTCCTTGGGGACATGCCTAATTCCTGGCTGATTTGCCTTTCTCGTCTTAGGGTTGGGGTTCGGCCTAGGGCTAGGATTTTTAAAATCAGGAAGCCCTGATTTCCAGGCACACTGGAGCTGTGAAAGGCATCCAAAAGGGAGTGCAAAAGTGCCACAACATGGCTGCTTTCACGGCTTTTTCCTTGGCAAGAAGCCTAACACCAGGCTGATTTCCCTTCCCAGGGTTACTGTTAGGCTTAGGCCTAGGGCTAGGATTTTTAAAACTAGGAAGCCCTTAGCTCCAGGCACACTGCAGCTGTTCAAGGCATCCCAAGGGGAGTACAAAAGTGCAACAACATGGCAGCTTTCACAGCTTTTTCCTTGGCACCATCCCTATACCTAGGCTGATTTATCTGCCTAGGGTTAGGGTTAGGCTTCAGCCTAGGGCTTGGATTTCTTTAACCAGGAAGCCCTGAGTTCCAGGCTTACTTCATCTGCCAAAGGCATCCCAAAGGGAGTGCAGAAGTGCCACAACATGGCTGCTTTCACGGCTTTTCCCTTAGGAAGAACCCTAATACCCGGCTGATTTACCTTCCTAGGGTTACTGTTAGGCTTAGGCCTAGGACTTTTAAAACCAGGAAGCCCTGGGCTCCAGGCACACTGCAGCTGCGAAAGGCATCCCAAGGGGAGCGCAAAAGTGACGCAACTTGGCTGCCACCACTGATATTTCCATGAGACCATCCCGAACCATAGGCTGATTTTCATTCCTAGGGTTAAGGTTTGAGTTACGCCTAGGGTAAGGCTCTATTAACCAGAAAGCCCTGAGTTCCAAGAACACAGCAGCTGCGATGGACTAGCCAAGAAGAGCGCAAAAGTACCACAACATGCCTGCCTCCACAGCTTTTTCCTTGGGGACATGCCTAATTCCTGGCTGATTTGCCTTTCTCGTCTTAGGGTTGGGGTTCGGCCTAGGGCTAGGATTTTTAAAATCAGGAAGCCCTGATTTCCAGGCACACTGGAGCTGTGAAAGGCATCCAAAAGGGAGTGCAAAAGTGCCACAACATGGCTGCTTTCACGGCTTTTTCCTTGGCAAGAAGCCTAACACCAGGCTGATTTACCTTCCCAGGGTTACTGTTAGGCTTAGGCCTAGGGCTAGGATTTTTAAATCTAGGAAGCCCTTAGCTCCAGGCACACTGCAGCTGTTCAAGGCATCCCAAGGGGAGTACAAAAGTGCAACAACATGGCAGCTTTCACAGCTTTTTCCTTGGCACCATCCCTATACCTAGGCTGATTTATCTGCCTAGGGTTAGGGTTAGGCTTCAGCCTAGGGCTTGGATTTCTTTAACCAGGAAGCCCTGAGTTCCAGGCTTACTTCATCTGCCAAAGGCATCCCAAAGGGAGTGCAGAAGTGCCACAACATGGCTGCTTTCACGGCTTTTCCCTTAGGAAGAACCCTAATACCCGGCTGATTTACCTTCCTAGGGTTACTGTTAGGCTTAGGCCTAGGACTTTTAAAACCAGGAAGCCCTGGGCTCCAGGCACACTGCAGCTGCGAAAGGCATCCCAAGGGGAGCGCAAAAGTGACGCAACTTGGCTGCCACCACTGATATTTCCATGAGACCATCCCGAACCATAGGCTGATTTTCCTTCCTAGGGTTAAGGTTTGAGTTACGCCTAGGGTAAGGGTCTATTAACCAGAAAGCCCTGAGTTCCAAGAACACAGCAGCTGCGAAGGACTAGCCAAGAAGAGCGCAAAAGTACCACAACATGCCTGCCTCCACAGCTTTTTCCTTGGGGACATGCCTAATTCCTGGCTGATTTGCCTTTCTCGTCTTAGGGTTGGGGTTCGGCCTAGGGCTAGGATTTTTAAAATCAGGAAGCCCTGAGTTCCAGGCACAGTGGAGCTGTGAAAGGCATCCAAAAGGGAGTGCAAAAGTGCCACAACATGGCTGCTTTCACGGCTTTTTCCTTGGCAAGAAGCCTAACACCAGGCTGATTTACCTTCCCAGGGTTACTGTTAGGCTTAGGCCTAGGGCTAGGATTTTTGAAACTAGGAAGCCCTTAGCTCCAGGCACACTGCAGCTGTTCAAGGCATCCCAAGGGGAGTACAAAAGTGCAACAACATGGCAGCTTTCACAGCTTTTTCCTTGGCACCATCCCTATACCTAGGCTGATTTATCTGCCTAGGGTTAGGGTTAGCGTTCAGCCTAGGGCTTGGATTTCTTTAACCAGGAAGCCCTGAGTTCCAGGCTTACTTCATCTGCCAAAGGCATCCCAAAGGGAGTGCAGAAGTGCCACAACATGGCTGCTTTCACGGCTTTTCCCTTAGGAAGAACCCTAATACCCGGCTGATTTACCTTCCTAGGGTTACTGTTAGGCTTAGGCCTAGGACTTTTAAAACCAGGAAGCCCTGGGCTCCAGGCACACTGCAGCTGCGAAAGGCATCCCAAGGGGAGCGCAAAAGTGACGCAACTTGGCTGCCACCACTGATATTTCCATGAGACCATCCCGAACCATAGGCTGATTTTCATTCCTAGGGTTAAGGTTTGAGTTACGCCTAGGGTAAGGCTCTATTAACCAGAAAGCCCTGAGTTCCAAGAACACAGCAGCTGCGATGGACTAGCCAAGAAGAGCGCAAAAGTACCACAACATGCCTGCCTCCACAGCTTTTTCCTTGGGGACATGCCTAATTCCTGGCTGATTTGCCTTTCTCGTCTTAGGGTTGGGGTTCGGCCTAGGGCTAGGATTTTTAAAATCAGGAAGCCCTGAGTTCCAGGCACACTGGAGCTGTGAAAGGCATCCAAAAGGGAGTGCAAAAGTGCCACAACATGGCTGCTTTCACGGCTTTTTCCTTGGCAAGAAGCCTAACACCAGGCTGATTTACCTTCCCAGGGTTACTGTTAGGCTTAGGCCTAGGGCTAGGATTTTTGAAACTAGGAAGCCCTGGGCTCCAGGCACACTGCAGCTGTTCAAGGCATCCCAAGGGGAGTACAAAAGTGCAACAACATGGCAGCTTTCACAGCTTTTTCCTTGGCACCATCCCTATACCTAGGCTGATTTATCTGCCTAGGGTTAGGGTTAGGCTTCAGCCTAGGGCTTGGATTTCTTTAACCAGGAAGCCCTGAGTTCCAGGCTTACTTCATCTGCCAAAGGCATCCCAAAGGGAGTGCAGAAGTGCCACAACATGGCTGCTTTCACGGCTTTTCCCTTAGGAAGAACCCTAATACCCGGCTGATTTACCTTCCTAGGGTTACTGTTAGGCTTAGGCCTAGGACTTTTAAAACCAGGAAGCCCTGGGCTCCAGGCACACTGCAGCTGCGAAAGGCATCCCAAGGGGAGCGCAAAAGTGACGCAACTTGGCTGCCACCACTGATATTTCCATGAGACCATCCCGAACCATAGGCTGATTTTCCTTCCTAGGGTTAAGGTTTGAGTTACGCCTAGGGTAAGGGCTCTATTAACCAGAAAGCCCTGAGTTCCATGAACACAGCAGCTGCGAAGGACTAGCCAAGAAGAGCGCAAAAGTAGCACAACATGCCTGCCTCCACAGCTTTTTCCTTGGGGACATGCCTAATTCCTGGCTGATTTGCCTTTCTCGTCTTAGGGTTGGTGTTCGGCCTAGGGCTAGGATTTTTAAAATCAGGAAGCCCTGAGTTCCAGGCACACTGGAGCTGTGAAAGGCATCCAAAAGGGAGTGCAAAAGTGCCACAACATGGCTGCTTTCACGGCTTTTTCCTTGGCAAGAAGCCTAACACCAGGCTGATTTACCTTCCCAGGGTTACTGTTAGGCTTAGGCCTAGGGCTAGGATTTTTGAAACTAGGAAGCCCTGGGCTCCAGCCACACTGCAGCTGTTCAAGGCATCCCAAGGGGAGTACAAAAGTGCAACAACATGGCAGCTTTCACAGCTTTTTCCTTGGCACCATCCCTATACCTAGGCTGATTTATCTGCCTAGGGTTAGGGTTAGGGTTCAGCCTAGGGCTTGGATTTCTTTAACCAGGAAGCCCTGAGTTCCAGGCTTACTTCATCTGCCAAAGGCATCCCAAAGGGAGTGCAGAAGTGCCACAACATGGCTGCTTTCACGGCTTTTCCCTTAGGAAGAACCCTAATACCCGGCTGATTTACCTTCCTAGGGTTACTGTTAGGCTTAGGCCTAGGACTTTTAAAACCAGGAAGCCCTGGGCTCCAGGCACACTGCAGCTGCGAAAGGCATCCCAAGGGGAGCGCAAAAGTGACGCAACTTGGCTGCCACCACTGATATTTCCATGAGAGCATCCCGAACCATAGGCTGATTTTCCTTCCTAGGGTTAAGGTTTGAGTTACGCCTATGGTAAGGGCTCTATTAACCAGAAAGCCCTGAGTTCCAAAAACACAGCAGCTGCGAAGGACTAGCCAAGAAGAGCGCAAAAGTACCACAACATGCCAGCCTCCACAGCATTTTCCTTGGGGACATGCCTAATTCCTGGCTGATTTGCCTTTCTCGTCTTAGGGTTGGTGTTCGGCCTAGGGCTAGGATTTTTAAAATCAGGAAGCCCTGAGTTCCAGGCACACTGCAGCTGTGAAAGGCATCCAAAAGGGAGTGCAAAAGTGCCACAACATGGCTGCTTTCACGGCTTTTTCCTTGGCAAGAAGCCTAACACCAGGCTGATTTACCTTCCCAGGGTTACTGTTAGGCTTAGGCCTAGGGCTAGGATTTTTAAAACTAGGAAGCCCTGGGCTCCAGGCACACTGCAGCTGTTCAAGGCATCCCAAGGGGAGTACAAAAGTGCAACAACATGGCAGCTTTCACAGCTTTTTCCTTGGCACCATCCCTATACCTAGGCTGATTTATCTGCCTAGGGTTAGGGTTAGGGTTCAGCCTAGGGCTTGGATTTCTTTAACCAGGAAGCCCTGAGTTCCAGGCTTACTTCATCTGCCAAAGGCATCCCAAAGGGAGTGCAGAAGTGCCACAACATGGCTGCTTTCACGGCTTTTCCCTTAGGAAGAACCCTAATACCCGGCTGATTTACCTTCCTAGGGTTACTGTTAGGCTTAGGCCTAGGACTTTTAAAACCAGGAAGCCCTGGGCTCCAGGCACACTGCAGCTGCGAAAGGCATCCCAAGGGGAGCGCAAAAGTGACGCAACTTGGCTGCCACCACTGATATTTCCATGAGACCATCCCGAACCATAGGTTGATTTTCCTTCCTAGGGTTAAGGTTTGAGTTACGCCTATGGTAAGGGCTCTATTAACCAGAAAGCCCTGAGTTCCAAGAACACAGCAGCTGCGAAGGACTAGCCAAGAAGAGCGCAAAAGTAGCACAACATGCCTGCCTCCACAGCTTTTTCCTTGGGGACATGCCTAATTCCTGGCTGATTTGCCTTTCTCGTCTTAGGGTTGGGGTTCGGCCTAGGGCTAGGATTTTTAAAATCAGGAAGCCCTGAGTTCCAGGCACAGTGGAGCTGTGAAAGGCATCCAAAAGGGAGTGCAAAAGTGCCACAACATGGCTGCTTTCACGGCTTTTTCCTTGGCAAGAAGCCTAACACCAGGCTGATTTCCCTTCCCAGGGTTACTGTTAGGCTTAGGCCTAGGGCTAGGATTTTTGAAACTAGGAAGCCCTTAGCTCCAGGCACACTGCAGCTGTTCAAGGCATCCCAAGGGGAGTACAAAAGTGCAACAACATGGCAGCTTTCACAGCTTTTTCCTTGGCACCATCCCTATACCTAGGCTGATTTATCTGCCTAGGGTTAGGGTTAGGCTTCAGCCTAGGGCTTGGATTTCTTTAACCAGGAAGCCCTGAGTTCCAGGCTTACTTCATCTGCCAAAGGCATCCCAAAGGGAGTGCAGAAGTGCCACAACATGGCTGCTTTCACGGCTTTTCCCTTAGGAAGAACCCTAATACCCGGCTGATTTACCTTCCTAGGGTTACTGTTAGGCTTAGGCCTAGGACTTTTAAAACCAGGAAGCCCTGGGCTCCAGGCACACTGCAGCTGCGAAAGGCATCCCAAGGGGAGCGCAAAAGTGACGCAACTTGGCTGCCACCACTGATATTTCCATGAGACCATCCCGAACCATAGGCTGATTTTCCTTCCTAGGGTTAAGGTTTGAGTTACGCCTAGGGTAAGGGCTCTATTAACCAGAAAGCCCTGAGTTCCAAGAACACAGCAGCTGCGAAGGACTAGCCAAGAAGAGCGCAAAAGTAGCACAACATGCCTGCCTCCACAGCTTTTTCCTTGGGGACATGCCTAATTCCTGGCTGATTTGCCTTTCTCGTCTTAGGGTTGGGGTTCGGCCTAGGGCTAGGATTTTTAAAACTAGGAAGCCCTGGGCTCCAGGCACACTGCAGCTGTTCAAGGCATCCCAAGGGGAGTACAAAAGTGCAACAACATGGCAGCTTTCACGGCTTTTTCCTTGGCACCATCCCTATACCTAGGCTGATTTATCTGCCTAGGGTTAGGGTTAGGGTTCAGCCTAGGGCTTGGATTTCTTTAACCAGGAAGCCCTGAGTTCCAGGCTTACTTCATCTGCCAAAGGCATCCCAAAGGGAGTGCAGAAGTGCCACAACATGGCTGCTTTCACGGCTTTTCCCTTAGGAAGAACCCTAATACCCGGCTGATTTACCTTCCTAGGGTTACTGTTAGGCTTAGGCCTAGGACTTTTAAAACCAGGAAGCCCTGGGCTCCAGGCACACTGCAGCTGCGAAAGGCATCCCAAGGGGAGCGCAAAAGTGACGCAACTTGGCTGCCACCACTGATATTTCCATGAGACCATCCCGAACCATAGGCTGATTTTCCTTCCTAGGGTTAAGGTTTGAGTTACGCCTAGGGTAAGGGCTCTATTAACCAGAAAGCCCTGAGTTCCAAGAACACAGCAGCTGCGAAGGACTAGCCTAGAAGAGCGCAAAAGTAGCACAACATGCCTGCCTCCACAGCTTTTTCCTTGGGGACATGCCTAATTCCTGGCTGATTTGCCTTTCTCGTCTTAGGGTTGGGGTTCGGCCTAGGGCTAGGATTTTTAAAATCAGGAAGCCCTGAGTTCCAGGCACAGTGGAGCTGTGAAAGGCATCCAAAAGGGAGTGCAAAAGTGTACAATATGGCTGCTTTCACGGCTTTTTCCTTGGCAAGAAGCCTAACACCAGGCTGATTTACCTTCCCAGGGTTACTGTTAGGCTTAGGCCTAGGGCTAGGATTTTTAAAACTAGGAAGCCCTGGGCTCCAGGCACACTGCAGCTGTTCAAGGCATCCCAAGGGGAGTACAAAAGTGCAACAACATGGCAGCTTTCACAGCTTTTTCCTTGGCACCATCCCTATACCTAGGCTGATTTATCTGCCTAGGGTTAGGGTTAGCGTTCAGCCTAGGGCTTGGATTTCTTTAACCAGGAAGCCCTGAGTTCCAGGCTTACTTCATCTGCCAAAGGCATCCCAAAGGGAGTGCAGAAGTGCCACAACATGGCTGCTTTCACGGCTTTTCCCTTAGGAAGAACCCTAATACCCGGCTGATTTACCTTCCTAGGGTTACTGTTAGGCTTAGGCCTAGGACTTTTAAAACCAGGAAGCCCTGGGCTCCAGGCACACTGCAGCTGCGAAAGGCATCCCAAGGGGAGCGCAAAAGTGACGCAACTTGGCTGCCACCACTGATATTTCCATGAGACCATCCCGAACCATAGGTTGATTTTCCTTCCTAGGGTTAAGGTTTGAGTTACGCCTAGGGTAAGGGCTCTATTAACCAGAAAGCCCTGAGTTCCAAGAACACAGCAGCTGCGAAGGACTAGCCAAGAAGAGCGCAAAAGTACCACAACATGCCTGCCTCCACAGCTTTTTCCTTGGGGACATGCCTAATTCCTGGCTGATTTGCCTTTCTCGTCTTAGGGTTGGGGTTCGGCCTAGGGCTAGGATTTTTAAAATCAGGAAGCCCTGAGTTCCAGGCACACTGCAGCTGTGAAAGGCATCCAAAGGGAGTGCAAAAGTGCCACAACATGGCTGCTTTCACGGCTTTTTCCTTGGCAAGAAGCCTAACACCAGGCTGATTTACCTTCCCAGGGTTACTGTTAGGCTTAGGCCTAGGGCTAGGATTTTTTAAAACTAGGAAGCCCTTAGCTCCAGGCACACTGCAGCTGTTCAAGGCATCCCAAGGGGAGTACAAAAGTGCAACAACATGGCAGCTTTCACAGCTTTTTCCTTGGCACCATCCCTATACCTAGGCTGATTTATCTGCCTAGGGTTAGGGTTAGGGTTCAGCCTAGGGCTTGGATTTCTTTAACCAGGAAGCCCTGAGTTCCAGGCTTACTTCATCTGCCAAAGGCATCCCAAAGGGAGTGCAAAAGTGCCACAACATGGCTGCTTTCACGGCTTTTTCCTTGGCAAGAAGCCTAACACCAGGCTGATTTACCTTCCCAGGGTTACTGTTAGGCTTAGGCCTAGGGCTAGGATTTTTGAAACTAGGAAGCCCTGGGCTCCAGGCACACTGCAGCTGTTCAAGGCATCCCAAGGGGAGTACAAAAGTGCAACAACATGGCAGCTTTCACAGCTTTTTCCTTGGCACCATCCCTATACCTAGGCTGATTTATCTGCCTAGGGTTAGGGTTAGCGTTCAGCCTAGGGCTTGGATTTCTTTAACCAGGAAGCCCTGAGTTCCAGGCTTACTTCATCTGCCAAAGGCATCCCAAAGGGAGTGCAGAAGTGCCACAACATGGCTGCTTTCACGGCTTTTCCCTTAGGAAGAACCCTAATACCCGGCTGATTTACCTTCCTAGGGTTACTGTTAGGCTTAGGCCTAGGACTTTTAAAACCAGGAAGCCCTGGGCTCCAGGCACACTGCAGCTGCGAAAGGCATCCCAAGGGGAGCGCAAAAGTGACGCAACTTGGCTGCCACCACTGATATTTCCATGAGACCATCCCGAAACATAGGTTGATTTTCCTTCCTAGGCTTAAGGTTTGAGTTACGCCTAGGGTAAGGGCTCTATTAACCAGAAAGCCCTGAGTTCCAAGAACACAGCAGCTGCGAAGGACTAGCCAAGAAGAGCGCAAAAGTAGCACAACATGCCTGCCTCCACAGCTTTTTCCTTGGGGACATGCCTAATTCCTGGCTGATTTGCCTTTCTCGTCTTAGGGTTGGGGTTCGGCCTAGGGCTAGGATTTTTAAAATCAGGAAGCCCTGAGTTCCAGGCACACTGCAGCTGTGAAAGGCATCCAAAAGGGAGTGCAAAAGTGCCACAACATGGCTGCTTTCACGGCTTTCTCCTTGGCAAGAAGCCTAACACCAGGCTGATTTACCTTCCCAGGGTTACTGTTAGGCTTAGGCCTAGGGCTAGGATTTTTAAAACTAGGAAGCCCTGGGCTCCAGGCACACTGCAGCTGTTCAAGGCATCCCAAGGGGAGTACAAAAGTGCAACAACATGGCAGCTTTCACAGCTTTTTCCTTGGCACCATCCCTATACCTAGGCTGATTTATCTGCCTAGGGTTAGGGTTAGGGTTCAGCCTAGGGCTTGGATTTCTTTAACCAGGAAGCCCTGAGTTCCAGGCTTACTTCATCTGCCAAAGGCATCCCAAAGGGAGTGCAGAAGTGCCACAACATGGCTGCTTTCACGGCTTTTCCCTTAGGAAGAACCCTAATACCCGGCTGATTTACCTTCCTAGGGTTACTGTTAGGCTTAGGCCTAGGACTTTTAAAACCAGGAAGCCCTGGGCTCCAGGCACACTGCAGCTGCGAAAGGCATCCCAAGGGGAGCGCAAAAGTGACGCAACTTGGCTGCCACCACTGATATTTCCATGAGACCATCCCGAACCATAGGCTGATTTTCCTTCCTAGGGTTAAGGTTTGAGTTACGCCTAGGGTAAGGGTTCTATTAACCAGAAAGCCCTGAGTTCCAAGAACACAGCAGCTGCGAAGGACTAGCCAAGAAGAGCACAAAAGTACCACATCATGCCTGCCTCCACAGCTTTTTCCTTGGGGACATGCCTAATTCCTGGCTGATTTGCCTTTCTCGTCTTAGGGTTGGGGTTCGGCCTAGGGCTAGGATTTTTAAAATCAGGAAGCCCTGAGTTCCAGGCACACTGGAGCTGTGAAAGGCATCCAAAAGGGAGTGCAAAAGTGCCACAACATGGCTGCTTTCACGGCTTTTTCCTTGGCAAGAAGCCTAACACCAGGCTGATTTACCTTCCCAGGGTTACTGTTAGGCTTAGGCCTAGGGCTAGGATTTTTGAAACTAGGAAGCCCTGGGCTCCAGGCACACTGCAGCTGTTCAAGGCATCCCAAGGGGAGTACAAAAGTGCAACAACATGGCAGCTTTCACAGCTTTTTCCTTGGCACCATCCCTATACCTAGGCTGATTTATCTGCCTAGGGTTAGGGTTAGGGTTCAGCCTAGGGCTTGGATTTCTTTAACCAGGAAGCCCTGAGTTCCAGGCTTACTTCATCTGCCAAAGGCATCCCAAAGGGAGTGCAGAAGTGCCACAACATGGCTGCTTTCACGGCTTTTCCCTTAGGAAGAACCCTAATACCCGGCTGATTTACCTTCCTAGGGTTACTGTTAGGCTTAGGCCTAGGACTTTTAAAACCAGGAAGCCCTGGGCTCCAGGCACACTGCAGCTGCGAAAGGCATCCCAAGGGGAGCGCAAAAGTGACGCAACTTGGCTGCCACCACTGATATTTCCATGAGACCATCCCGAACCATAGGTTGATTTTCCTTCCTAGGGTTAAGGTTTGAGTTACGCCTAGGATAAGGGCTCTATTAACCAGAAAGCCCTGAGTTCCAAGAACACAGCAGCTGCGAAGGACTAGCCAAGAAGAGCGCAAAAGTAGCACAACATGCCTGCCTCCACAGCTTTTTCCTTGGGGACATGCCTAATTCCTGGCTGATTTGCCTTTCTCGTCTTAGGGTTGGGGTTCGGCCTAGGGCTAGGATTTTTAAAATCAGGAAGCCCTGAGTTCCAGGCACACTGGAGCTGTGAAAGGCATCAAAAGGGAGTGCAAAAGTGCCACAACATGGCTGCTTTCACGGCTTTTTCCTTGGCAAGAAGCCTAACACCAGGCTGATTTACCTTCCCAGGGTTACTGTTAGGCTTAGGCCTAGGGCTAGGATTTTTTAAAACTAGGAAGCCCTTAGCTCCAGGCACACTGCAGCTGTTCAAGGCATCCCAAGGGGAGTACAAAAGTGCAACAACATGGCAGCTTTCACAGCTTTTTCCTTGGCACCATCCCTATACCTAGGCTGATTTATCTGCCTAGGGTTAGGGTTAGCGTTCAGCCTAGGGCTTGGATTTCTTTAACCAGGAAGCCCTGAGTTCCAGGCTTACTTCATCTGCCAAAGGCATCCCAAAGGGAGTGCAGAAGTGCCACAACATGGCTGCTTTCACGGCTTTTCCCTTAGGAAGAACCCTAATACCCGGCTGATTTACCTTCCTAGGGTTACTGTTAGGCTTAGGCCTAGGACTTTTAAAACCAGGAAGCCCTGGGCTCCAGGCACACTGCAGCTGCGAAAGGCATCCCAAGGGGAGCGCAAAAGTGACGCAACTTGGCTGCCACCACTGATATTTCCATGAGACCATCCCGAACCATAGGCTGATTTTCCTTCCTAGGGTTAAGGTTTGAGTTATGCCTAGGGTAAGGGCTCTATTAACCAGAAAGCCCTGAGTTCCAAGAACACAGCAGCTGCGAAGGACTAGCCAAGAAGAGCGCAAAAGTAGCACAACATGCCTGCCTCCACAGCTTTTTCCTTGGGGACATGCCTAATTCCTGGCTGATTTGCCTTTCTCGTCTTAGGGTTGGGGTTCGGCCTAGGGCTAGGATTTTTAAAATCAGGAAGCCCTGAGTTCCAGGCACACTGGAGCTGTGAAAGGCATCAAAAGGGAGTGCAAAAGTGCCACAACATGGCTGCTTTCACGGCTTTTTCCTTGGCAAGAAGCCTAACACCAGGCTGATTTACCTTCCCAGGGTTACTGTTAGGCTTAGGCCTAGGGCTAGGATTTTTTAAAACTAGGAACCCCTTAGCTCCAGGCACACTGCAGCTGTTCAAGGCATCCCAAGGGGAGTACAAAAGTGCAACAACATGGCAGCTTTCACAGCTTTTTCCTTGGCACCATCCCTATACCTAGGCTGATTTATCTGCCTAGGGTTAGGGTTAGCGTTCAGCCTAGGGCTTGGATTTCTTTAACCAGGAAGCCCTGAGTTCCAGGCTTACTTCATCTGCCAAAGGCATCCCAAAGGGAGTGCAGAAGTGCCACAACATGGCTGCTTTCACGGCTTTTCCCTTAGGAAGAACCCTAATACCCGGCTGATTTACCTTCCTAGGGTTACTGTTAGGCTTAGGCCTAGGACTTTTAAAACCAGGAAGCCCTGGGCTCCAGGCACACTGCAGCTGCGAAAGGCATCCCAAGGGGAGCGCAAAAGTGACGCAACTTGGCTGCCACCACTGATATTTCCATGAGACCATCCCAAACCATTGGTTGATTTTCCTTCCTAGGGTTAAGGTTTGAGTTACGCCTAGGGTAAGGGTTCTATTAACCAGAAAGCCCTGAGTTCCAAGAACACAGCAGCTGCGAAGGACTAGCCAAGAAGAGCGCAAAAGTAGCACAACATGCCTGCCTCCACAGCTTTTTCCTTGGGGACATGCCTAATTCCTGGCTGATTTGCCTTTCTCGTCTTAGGGTTGGGGTTCGGCCTAGGGCTAGGATTTTTAAAATCAGGAAGCCCTGAGTTCCAGGCACACTGCAGCTGTGAAAGGCATCCAAAAGGGAGTGCAAAAGTGCCACAACATGGCTGCTTTCACGGCTTTTTCCTTGGCAAGAAGCCTAACACCAGGCTGATTTACCTTCCCAGGGTTACTGTTAGGCTTAGGACTAGGGCTAGGATTTTTGAAACTAGGAAGCCCTGGGCTCCAGGCACACTGCAGCTGTTCAAGGCATCCCAAGGGGAGTACAAAAGTGCAACAACATGGCAGCTTTCACAGCTTTTTCCTTGGCACCATCCCTATACCTAGGCTGATTTATCTGCCTAGGGTTAGGGTTAGGGTTCAGCCTAGGGCTTGGATTTCTTTAACCAGGAAGCCCTGAGTTCCAGGCTTACTTCATCTGCCAAAGGCATCCCAAAGGGAGTGCAGAAGTGCCACAACATGGCTGCTTTCACGGCTTTTCCCTTAGGAAGAACCCTAATACCCGGCTGATTTACCTTCCTAGGGTTACTGTTAGGCTTAGGCCTAGGACTTTTAAAACCAGGAAGCCCTGGGCTCCAGGCACACTGCAGCTGCGAAAGGCATCCCAAGGGGAGCGCAAAAGTGACGCAACTTGGCTGCCACCACTGATATTTCCATGAGACCATCCCAAACCATTGGTTGGTTTTCCTTCCTAGGGTTAAGGTTTGAGTTACGCCTAGGGTAAGGGTCTATTAACCAGAAAGCCCTGAGTTCCAAGAACACAGCAGCTGCGAAGGACTAGCCAAGAAGAGCGCAAAAGTAGCACAACATGCCTGCCTCCACAGCTTTTTCCTTGGGGACATGCCTAATTCCTGGCTGATTTGCCTTTCTCGTCTTAGGGTTGGGGTTCGGCCTAGGGCTAGGATTTTTAAAATCAGGAAGCCCTGAGTTCCAGGCACACTGCAGCTGTGAAAGGCATCCAAAAGGGAGTGCAAAAGTGCCACAACATGGCTGCTTTCACGGCTTTTTCCTTGGCAAGAAGCCTAACACCAGTCTGATTTACCTTCCCAGGGTTACTGTTAGGCTTAGGCCTAGGGCTAGGATTTTTGAAACTAGGAAGCCCTGGGCTCCAGGCACACTGCAGCTGTTCAAGGCATCCCAAGGGGAGTACAAAAGTGCAACAACATGGCAGCTTTCACAGCTTTTTCCTTGGCACCATCCCTATACCTAGGCTGATTTATCTGCCTAGGGTTAGGGTTAGCGTTCAGCCTAGGGCTTGGATTTCTTTAACCAGGAAGCCCTGAGTTCCAGGCTTACTTCATCTGCCAAAGGCATCCCAAAGGGAGTGCAGAAGTGCCACAACATGGCTGCTTTCACGGCTTTTCCCTTAGGAAGAACCCTAATACCCGGCTGATTTACCTTCCTAGGGTTACTGTTAGGCTTAGGCCTAGGACTTTTAAAACCAGGAAGCCCTGGGCTCCAGGCACACTGCAGCTGCGAAAGGCATCCCAAGGGGAGCGCAAAAGTGACGCAACTTGGCTGCCACCACTGATATTTCCATGAGACCATCCCGAACCATAGGCTGATTTTCCTTCCTAGGGTTAAGGTTTGAGTTATGCCTAGGGTAAGGGCTCTATTAACCAGAAAGCCCTGAGTTCCAAGAACACAGCAGCTGCGAAGGACTAGCCAAGAAGAGCGCAAAAGTACCACAACATGCCTGCCTCCACAGCTTTTTCCTTGGGGACATGCCTAATTCCTGGCTGATTTGCCTTTCTCGTCTTAGGGTTGGGGTTCGGCCTAGGGCTAGGATTTTTAAAATCAGGAAGCCCTGAGTTCCAGGCACACTGGAGCTGTGAAAGGCATCAAAAGGGAGTGCAAAAGTGCCACAACATGGCTGCTTTCACGGCTTTTTCCTTGGCAAGAAGCCTAACACCAGGCTGATTTACCTTCCCAGGGTTACTGTTAGGCTTAGGCCTAGGGCTAGGATTTTTTAAAACTAGGAAGCCCTTAGCTCCAGGCACACTGCAGCTGTTCAAGGCATCCCAAGGGGAGTACAAAAGTGCAACAACATGGCAGCTTTCACAGCTTTTTCCTTGGCACCATCCCTATACCTAGGCTGATTTATCTGCCTAGGGTTAGGGTTAGGGTTCAGCCTAGGGCTTGGATTTCTTTAACCAGGAAGCCCTGAGTTCCAGGCTTACTTCATCTGCCAAAGGCATCCCAAAGGGAGTGCAAAAGTGCCACAACATGGCTGCTTTCACGGCTTTTTTCTTGGCAAGAAGCCTAACACCAGGCTGATTTACCTTCACAGGGTTACTGTTAGGCTTAGGCCTAGGGCTAGGATTTTTAAAACTAGGAAGCCCTGGGCTCCAGGCACACTGCAGCTGTTCAAGGCATCCCAAGGGGAGTACAAAAGTGCAACAACATGGCAGCTTTCACAGCTTTTTCCTTGGCACCATCCCTATACCTAGGCTGATTTATCTGCCTAGGGTTAGGGTTAGGGTTCAGCCTAGGGCTTGGATTTCTTTAACCAGGAAGCCCTGAGTTCCAGGCTTACTTCATCTGCCAAAGGCATCCCAAAGGGAGTGCAGAAGTGCCACAACATGGCTGCTTTCACGGCTTTTCCCTTAGGAAGAACCCTAATACCCGGCTGATTTACCTTCCTAGGGTTACTGTTAGGCTTAGGCCTAGGACTTTTAAAACCAGGAAGCCCTGGGCTCCAGGCACACTGCAGCTGCGAAAGGCATCCCAAGGGGAGCGCAAAAGTGACGCAACTTGGCTGCCACCACTGATATTTCCATGAGACCATCCCAAACCATAGGCTGATTTTCCTTCCTAGGGTTAAGGTTTGAGTTACGCCTAGGGTAAGGGCTCTATTAACCAGAAAGCCCTGAGTTCCAAGAACACAGCAGCTGCGAAGGACTAGCCAAGAAGAGCGCAAAAGTACCACAACATGCCTGCCTCCACAGCTTTTTCCTTGGGGACATGCCTAATTCCTGGCTGATTTGCCTTTCTCGTCTTAGGGCTGGGGTTCGGCCTAGGGCTAGGATTTTTAAAATCAGGAAGCCCTGAGTTCCAGGCACACTGGAGCTGTGAAAGGTATCCAAAAGGGAGTGCAAAAGTGCCACAACATGGCTGCTTTCACGGCTTTTTCCTTGGCAAGAAGCCTAACACCAGGCTGATTTACCTTCCCAGGGTTACTGTTAGGCTTAGGCCTAGGGCTAGGATTTTTGAAACTAGGAAGCCCTGGGCTCCAGGCACACTGCAGCTGTTCAAGGCATCCCAAGGGGAGTACAAAAGTGCAACAACATGGCAGCTTTCACAGCTTTTTCCTTGGCACCATGCCTATACCTAGGCTGATTTATCTGCCTAGGGTTAGGGTTAGGGTTCAGCCTAGGGCTTGGATTTCTTTAACCAGGAAGCCCTGAGTTCCAGGCTTACTTCATCTGCCAAAGGCATCCCAAAGGGAGTGCAGAAGTGCCACAACATGGCTGCTTTCACGGCTTTTCCCTTAGGAAGAACCCTAATACCCGGCTGATTTACCTTCCTAGGGTTACTGTTAGGCTTAGGCCTAGGACTTTTAAAACCAGGAAGCCCTGGGCTCCAGGCACACTGCAGCTGCGAAAGGCATCCCAAGGGGAGCGCAAAAGTGACGCAACTTGGCTGCCACCACTGATATTTCCATGAGACCATCCCAAACCATTGGTTGATTTTCCTTCCTAGGGTTAAGGTTTGAGTTACGCCTAGGGTAAGGGTTCTATTAACCAGAAAGCCCTGAGTTCCAAGAACACAGCAGCTGCGAAGGACTAGCCAAGAAGAGCGCAAAAGTAGCACAACATGCCTGCCTCCACAGCTTTTTCCTTGGGGACATGCCTAATTCCTGGCTGATTTGCCTTTCTCGTCTTAGGGTTGGGGTTCGGCCTAGGGCTAGGATTTTTAAAATCAGGAAGCCCTGAGTTCCAGGCACACTGCAGCTGTGAAAGGCATCCAAAAGGGAGTGCAAAAGTGCCACAACATGGCTGCTTTCACGGCTTTTTCCTTGGCAAGAAGCCTAACACCAGGCTGATTTACCTTCCCAGGGTTACTGTTAGGCTTAGGACTAGGGCTAGGATTTTTGAAACTAGGAAGCCCTGGGCTCCAGGCACACTGCAGCTGTTCAAGGCATCCCAAGGGGAGTACAAAAGTGCAACAACATGGCAGCTTTCACAGCTTTTTCCTTGGCACCATCCCTATACCTAGGCTGATTTATCTGCCTAGGGTTAGGGTTAGGGTTCAGCCTAGGGCTTGGATTTCTTTAACCAGGAAGCCCTGAGTTCCAGGCTTACTTCATCTGCCAAAGGCATCCCAAAGGGAGTGCAGAAGTGCCACAACATGGCTGCTTTCACGGCTTTTCCCTTAGGAAGAACCCTAATACCCGGCTGATTTACCTTCCTAGGGTTACTGTTAGGCTTAGGCCTAGGACTTTTAAAACCAGGAAGCCCTGGGCTCCAGGCACACTGCAGCTGCGAAAGGCATCCCAAGGGGAGCGCAAAAGTGACGCAACTTGGCTGCCACCACTGATATTTCCATGAGACCATCCCAAACCATTGGTTGGTTTTCCTTCCTAGGGTTAAGGTTTGAGTTACGCCTAGGGTAAGGGTCTATTAACCAGAAAGCCCTGAGTTCCAAGAACACAGCAGCTGCGAAGGACTAGCCAAGAAGAGCGCAAAAGTACCACAACATGCCTGCCTCCACAGCTTTTTCCTTGGGGACATGCCTAATTCCTGGCTGATTTGCCTTTCTCGTCTTAGGGTTGGGGTTCGGCCTAGGGCTAGGATTTTTAAAATCAGGAAGCCCTGAGTTCCAGGCACACTGCAGCTGTGAAAGGCATCCAAAAGGGAGTGCAAAAGTGCCACAACATGGCTGCTTTCACGGCTTTTTCCTTGGCAAGAAGCCTAACACCAGGCTGATTTACCTTCCCAGGGTTACTGTTAGGCTTAGGCCTAGGGCTAGGATTTTTGAAACTAGGAAGCCCTGGGCTCCAGGCACACTGCAGCTGTTCAAGGCATCCCAAGGGGAGTACAAAAGTGCAACAACATGGCAGCTTTCACAGCTTTTTCCTTGGCACCATCCCTATACCTAGGCTGATTTATCTGCCTAGGGTTAGGGTTAGCGTTCAGCCTAGGGCTTGGATTTCTTTAACCAGGAAGCCCTGAGTTCCAGGCTTACTTCATCTGCCAAAGGCATCCCAAAGGGAGTGCAGAAGTGCCACAACATGGCTGCTTTCACGGCTTTTCCCTTAGGAAGAACCCTAATACCCGGCTGATTTACCTTCCTAGGGTTACTGTTAGGCTTAGGCCTAGGACTTTTAAAACCAGGAAGCCCTGGGCTCCAGGCACACTGCAGCTGCGAAAGGCATCCCAAGGGGAGCGCAAAAGTGACGCAACTTGGCTGCCACCACTGATATTTCCATGAGACCATCCCGAACCATAGGCTGATTTTCCTTCCTAGGGTTAAGGTTTGAGTTATGCCTAGGGTAAGGGCTCTATTAACCAGAAAGCCCTGAGTTCCAAGAACACAGCAGCTGCGAAGGACTAGCCAAGAAGAGCGCAAAAGTACCACAACATGCCTGCCTCCACAGCTTTTTCCTTGGGGACATGCCTAATTCCTGGCTGATTTGCCTTTCTCGTCTTAGGGTTGGGGTTCGGCCTAGGGCTAGGATTTTTAAAATCAGGAAGCCCTGAGTTCCAGGCACACTGGAGCTGTGAAAGGCATCAAAAGGGAGTGCAAAAGTGCCACAACATGGCTGCTTTCACGGCTTTTTCCTTGGCAAGAAGCCTAACACCAGGCTGATTTACCTTCCCAGGGTTACTGTTAGGCTTAGGCCTAGGGCTAGGATTTTTTAAAACTAGGAAGCCCTTAGCTCCAGGCACACTGCAGCTGTTCAAGGCATCCCAAGGGGAGTACAAAAGTGCAACAACATGGCAGCTTTCACAGCTTTTTCCTTGGCACCATCCCTATACCTAGGCTGATTTATCTGCCTAGGGTTAGGGTTAGGGTTCAGCCTAGGGCTTGGATTTCTTTAACCAGGAAGCCCTGAGTTCCAGGCTTACTTCATCTGCCAAAGGCATCCCAAAGGGAGTGCAAAAGTGCCACAACATGGCTGCTTTCACGGCTTTTTTCTTGGCAAGAAGCCTAACACCAGGCTGATTTACCTTCACAGGGTTACTGTTAGGCTTAGGCCTAGGGCTAGGATTTTTAAAACTAGGAAGCCCTGGGCTCCAGGCACACTGCAGCTGTTCAAGGCATCCCAAGGGGAGTACAAAAGTGCAACAACATGGCAGCTTTCACAGCTTTTTCCTTGGCACCATCCCTATACCTAGGCTGATTTATCTGCCTAGGGTTAGGGTTAGGGTTCAGCCTAGGGCTTGGATTTCTTTAACCAGGAAGCCCTGAGTTCCAGGCTTACTTCATCTGCCAAAGGCATCCCAAAGGGAGTGCAGATGTGCCACAACATGGCTGCTTTCACGGCTTTTCCCTTAGGAAGAACCCTAATACCCGGCTGATTTACCTTCCTAGGGTTACTGTTAGGCTTAGGCCTAGGACTTTTAAAACCAGGAAGCCCTGGGCTCCAGGCACACTGCAGCTGCGAAAGGCATCCCAAGGGGAGCGCAAAAGTGACGCAACTTGGCTGCCACCACTGATATTTCCATGAGACCATCCCGAACCATAGGCTGATTTTCCTTCCTAGGGTTAAGGTTTGAGTTACGCCTAGGGTAAGGGTTCTATTAACCAGAAAGCCCTGAGTTCCAAGAACACAGCAGCTGCGAAGGACTAGCCAAGAAGAGCGCAAAAGTACCACAACATGCCTGCCTCCACAGCTTTTTCCTTGGGGACATGCCTAATTCCTGGCTGATTTGCCTTTCTCGTCTTAGGGTTGGGGTTCGGCCTAGGGCTAGGATTTTTAAAATCAGGAAGCCCTGAGTTCCAGGCACACTGGAGCTGTGAAAGGCATCCAAAAGGGAGTGCAAAAGTGCCACAACATGGCTGCTTTCACGGCTTTTTCCTTGGCAAGAAGCCTAACACCAGGCTGATTTACCTTCCCAGGGTTACTGTTAGGCTTAGGCCTAGGGCTAGGATTTTTAAAACTAGGAAGCCCTTAGCTCCAGGCACACTGCAGCTGTTCAAGGCATCCCAAGGGGAGTACAAAAGTGCAACAACATGGCAGCTTTCACAGCTTTTTCCTTGGCACCATCCCTATACCTAGGCTGATTTATCTGCCTAGGGTTAGGGTTAGCGTTCAGCCTAGGGCTTGGATTTCTTTAACCAGGAAGCCCTGAGTTCCAGGCTTACTTCATCTGCCAAAGGCATCCCAAAGGGAGTGCAGAAGTGCCACAACATGGCTGCTTTCACGGCTTTTCCCTTAGGAAGAACCCTAATACCCGGCTGATTTACCTTCCTAGGGTTACTGTTAGGCTTAGGCCTAGGACTTTTAAAACCAGGAAGCCCTGGGCTCCAGGCACACTGCAGCTGCAAAAGGCATCCCAAGGGGAGCGCAAAAGTGACGCAACTTGGCTGCCACCACTGATATTTCCATGAGACCATCCCAAACCATTGGTTGGTTTTCCTTCCTAGGGTTAAGGTTTGAGTTACGCCTAGGGTAAGGGTCTATTAACCAGAAAGCCCTGAGTTCCAAGAACACAGCAGCTGCGAAGGACTAGCCAAGAAGAGCGCAAAAGTAGCACAACATGCCTGCCTCCACAGCTTTTTCCTTGGGGACATGCCTAATTCCTGGCTGATTTGCCTTTCTCGTCTTAGGGTTGGGGTTCGGCCTAGGGCTAGGATTTTTAAAATCAGGAAGCCCTGATTTCCAGGCACACTGCAGCTGTGAAAGGCATCCAAAAGGGAGTGCAAAAGTGCCACAACATGGCTGCTTTCACGGCTTTTTCCTTGGCAAGAAGCCTAACACCAGGCTGATTTACCTTCCCAGGGTTACTGTTAGGCTTAGGCCTAGGGCTAGGATTTTTGAAACTAGGAAGCCCTTAGCTCCAGGCACACTGCAGCTGTTCAAGGCATCCCAAGGGGAGTACAAAAGTGCAACAACATGGCAGCTTTCACAGCTTTTTCCTTGGCACCATCCCTATACCTAGGCTGATTTATCTGCCTAGGGTTAGGGTTAGCGTTCAGCCTAGGGCTTGGATTTCTTTAACCAGGAAGCCCTGAGTTCCAGGCTTACTTCATCTGCCAAAGGCATCCCAAAGGGAGTGCAGAAGTGCCACAACATGGCTGCTTTCACGGCTTTTCCCTTAGGAAGAACCCTAATACCCGGCTGATTTACCTTCCTAGGGTTACTGTTAGGCTTAGGCCTAGGACTTTTAAAACCAGGAAGCCCTGGGCTCCAGGCACACTGCAGCTGCGAAAGGCATCCCAAGGGGAGCGCAAAAGTGACGCAACTTGGCTGCCACCACTGATATTTCCATGAGACCATCCCAAAACATAGGTTGATTTTCCTTCCTAGGGTTAAGGTTTGAGTTACGCCTAGGGTAAGGGCTCTATTAACCAGAAAGCCCTGAGTTCCAAGAACACAGCAGCTGCGAAGGACTAGCCAAGAAGAGCGCAAAAGTAGCACAACATGCCTGCCTCCACAGCTTTTTCCTTGGGGACATGCCTAATTCCTGGCTGATTTGCCTTTCTCGTCTTAGGGTTGGGGTTCGGCCTAGGGCTAGGATTTTTAAAATCAGGAAGCCCTGAGTTCCAGGCACACTGGAGCTGTGAAAGGCATCCAAAAGGGAGTGCAAAAGTGCCACAACATGGCTGCTTTCACGGCTTTTTCCTTGGCAAGAAGCCTAACACCAGGCTGATTTACCTTCCCAGGGTTACTGTTAGGCTTAGGCCTAGGGCTAGGATTTTTAAAACTAGGAAGCCCTTAGCTCCAGGCACACTGCAGCTGTTCAAGGCATCCCAAGGGGAGTACAAAAGTGCAACAACATGGCAGCTTTCACAGCTTTTTCCTTGGCACCATCCCTATACCTAGGCTGATTTATCTGCCTAGGGTTAGGGTTAGCGTTCAGCCTAGGGCTTGGATTTCTTTAACCAGGAAGCCCTGAGTTCCAGGCTTACTTCATCTGCCAAAGGCATCCCAAAGGGAGTGCAGAAGTGCCACAACATGGCTGCTTTCACGGCTTTTCCCTTAGGAAGAACCCTAATACCCGGCTGATTTACCTTCCTAGGGTTACTGTTAGGCTTAGGCCTAGGACTTTTAAAACCAGGAAGCCCTGGGCTCCAGGCACACTGCAGCTGCGAAAGGCATCCCAAGGGGAGCGCAAAAGTGACGCAACTTGGCTGCCACCACTGATATTTCCATGAGACCATCCCAAACCATTGGTTGGTTTTCCTTCCTAGGGTTAAGGTTTGAGTTACGCCTAGGGTAAGGGTCTATTAACCAGAAAGCCCTGAGTTCCAAGAACACAGCAGCTGCGAAGGACTAGCCAAGAAGAGCATAAAAGTAGCACAACATGCCTGCCTCCACAGCTTTTTCCTTGGGGACATGCCTAATTCCTGGCTGATTTGCCTTTCTCGTCTTAGGGTTGGGGTTCGGCCTAGGGCTAGGATTTTTAAAATCAGGAAGCCCTGATTTCCAGGCACACTGCAGCTGTGAAAGGCATCCAAAAGGGAGTGCAAAAGTGCCACAACATGGCTGCTTTCACGGCTTTTTCCTTGGCAAGAAGCCTAACACCAGGCTGATTTACCTTCCCAGGGTTACTGTTAGGCTTAGGCCTAGGGCTAGGATTTTTGAAACTAGGAAGCCCTTAGCTCCAGGCACACTGCAGCTGTTCAAGGCATCCCAAGGGGAGTACAAAAGTGCAACAACATGGCAGCTTTCACAGCTTTTTCCTTGGCACCATCCCTATACCTAGGCTGATTTATCTGCCTAGGGTTAGGGTTAGCGTTCAGCCTAGGGCTTGGATTTCTTTAACCAGGAAGCCCTGAGTTCCAGGCTTACTTCATCTGCCAAAGGCATCCCAAAGGGAGTGCAGAAGTGCCACAACATGGCTGCTTTCACGGCTTTTCCCTTAGGAAGAACCCTAATACCCGGCTGATTTACCTTCCTAGGGTTACTGTTAGGCTTAGGCCTAGGACTTTTAAAACCAGGAAGCCCTGGGCTCCAGGCACACTGCAGCTGCGAAAGGCATCCCAAGGGGAGCGCAAAAGTGACGCAACTTGGCTGCCACCACTGATATTTCCATGAGACCATCCCAAACCATTGGTTGGTTTTCCTTCCTAGGGTTAAGGTTTGAGTTACGCCTAGGGTAAGGGCTCTATTAACCAGAAAGCCCTGAGTTCCAAGAACACAGCAGCTGCGAAGGACTAGCCAAGAAGAGCGCAAAAGTAGCACAACATGCCTGCCTCCACAGCTTTTTCCTTGGGGACATGCCTAATTCCTGGCTGATTTGCCTTTCTCGTCTTAGGGTTGGGGTTCGGCCTAGGGCTAGGATTTTTAAAATCAGGAAGCCCTGAGTTCCAGGCACACTGGAGCTGTGAAAGGCATCCAAAAGGGAGTGCAAAAGTGCCACAACATGGCTGCTTTCACGGCTTTTTCCTTGGCAAGAAGCCTAACACCAGGCTGATTTACCTTCCCAGGGTTACTGTTAGGCTTAGGCCTAGGGCTAGGATTTTTAAAACTAGGAAGCCCTTAGCTCCAGGCACACTGCAGCTGTTCAAGGCATCCCAAGGGGAGTACAAAAGTGCAACAACATGGCAGCTTTCACAGCTTTTTCCTTGGCACCATCCCTATACCTAGGCTGATTTATCTGCCTAGGGTTAGGGTTAGCGTTCAGCCTAGGGCTTGGATTTCTTTAACCAGGAAGCCCTGAGTTCCAGGCTTACTTCATCTGCCAAAGGCATCCCAAAGGGAGTGCAGAAGTGCCACAACATGGCTGCTTTCACGGCTTTTCCCTTAGGAAGAACCCTAATACCCGGCTGATTTACCTTCCTAGGGTTACTGTTAGGCTTAGGCCTAGGACTTTTAAAACCAGGAAGCCCTGGGCTCCAGGCACACTGCAGCTGCGAAAGGCATCCCAAGGGGAGCGCAAAAGTGACGCAACTTGGCTGCCACCACTGATATTTCCATGAGACCATCCCGAACCATAGGTTGATTTTCCTTCCTAGGGTTAAGGTTTGAGTTACGCCTAGGGTAAGGGCTCTATTAACCAGAAAGCCCTGAGTTCCAAGAACACAGCAGCTGCGAAGGACTAGCCAAGAAGAGCGCAAAAGTAGCACAACATGCCTGCCTCCACAGCTTTTTCCTTGGGGACATGCCTAATTCCTGGCTGATTTGCCTTTCTCGTCTTAGGGCTGGGGTTCGGCCTAGGGCTAGGATTTTTAAAATCAGGAAGCCCTGAGTTCCAGGCACACTGGAGCTGTGAAAGGTATCCAAAAGGGAGTGCAAAAGTGCCACAACATGGCTGCTTTCACGGCTTTTTCCTTGGCAAGAAGCCTAACACCAGGCTGATTTACCTTCCCAGGGTTACTGTTAGGCTTAGGCCTAGGGCTAGGATTTTTGAAACTAGGAAGCCCTGGGCTCCAGGCACACTGCAGCTGTTCAAGGCATCCCAAGGGGAGTACAAAAGTGCAACAACATGGCAGCTTTCACAGCTTTTTCCTTGGCACCATCCCTATACCTAGGCTGATTTATCTGCCTAGGGTTAGGGTTAGGGTTCAGCCTAGGGCTTGGATTTCTTTAACCAGGAAGCCCTGAGTTCCAGGCTTACTTCATCTGCCAAAGGCATCCCAAAGGGAGTGCAGAAGTGCCACAACATGGCTGCTTTCACGGCTTTTCCCTTAGGAAGAACCCTAATACCCGGCTGATTTACCTTCCTAGGGTTACTGTTAGGCTTAGGCCTAGGACTTTTAAAACCAGGAAGCCCTGGGCTCCAGGCACACTGCAGCTGCGAAAGGCATCCCAAGGGGAGCGCAAAAGTGACGCAACTTGGCTGCCACCACTGATATTTCCATGAGACCATCCCAAACCATTGGTTGATTTTCCTTCCTAGGGTTAAGGTTTGAGTTACGCCTAGGGTAAGGGTCTATTAACCAGAAAGCCCTGAGTTCCAAGAACACAGCAGCTGCGAAGGACTAGCCAAGAAGAGCGCAAAAGTAGCACAACATGCCTGCCTCCACAGCTTTTTCCTTGGGGACATGCCTAATTCCTGGCTGATTTGCCTTTCTCGTCTTAGGGTTGGGGTTCGGCCTAGGGCTAGGATTTTTAAAATCAGGAAGCCCTGATTTCCAGGCACACTGCAGCTGTGAAAGGCATCCAAAAGGGAGTGCAAAAGTGCCACAACATGGCTGCTTTCACGGCTTTTTCCTTGGCAAGAAGCCTAACACCAGGCTGATTTACCTTCCCAGGGTTACTGTTAGGCTTAGGCCTAGGGCTAGGATTTTTGAAACTAGGAAGCCCTGGGCTCCAGGCACACTGCAGCTGTTCAAGGCATCCCAAGGGGAGTACAAAAGTGCAACAACATGGCAGCTTTCACAGCTTTTTCCTTGGCACCATCCCTATACCTAGGCTGATTTATCTGCCTAGGGTTAGGGTTAGCGTTCAGCCTAGGGCTTGGATTTCTTTAACCAGGAAGCCCTGAGTTCCAGGCTTACTTCATCTGCCAAAGGCATCCCAAAGGGAGTGCAGAAGTGCCACAACATGGCTGCTTTCACGGCTTTTCCCTTAGGAAGAACCCTAATACCCGGCTGATTTACCTTCCTAGGGTTACTGTTAGGCTTAGGCCTAGGACTTTTAAAACCAGGAAGCCCTGGGCTCCAGGCACACTGCAGCTGCGAAAGGCATCCCAAGGGGAGCGCAAAAGTGACGCAACTTGGCTGCCACCACTGATATTTCCATGAGACCATCCCAAAACATAGGTTGATTTTCCTTCCTAGGGTTAAGGTTTGAGTTACGCCTAGGGTAAGGGCTCTATTAACCAGAAAGCCCTGAGTTCCAAGAACACAGCAGCTGCGAAGGACTAGCCAAGAAGAGCGCAAAAGTAGCACAACATGCCTGCCTCCACAGCTTTTTCCTTGGGGACATGCCTAATTCCTGGCTGATTTGCCTTTCTCGTCTTAGGGTTGGGGTTCGGCCTAGGGCTAGGATTTTTAAAATCAGGAAGCCCTGAGTTCCAGGCACACTGGAGCTGTGAAAGGCATCCAAAAGGGAGTGCAAAAGTGCCACAACATGGCTGCTTTCACGGCTTTTTCCTTGGCAAGAAGCCTAACACCAGGCTGATTTACCTTCCCAGGGTTACTGTTAGGCTTAGGCCTAGGGCTAGGATTTTTAAAACTAGGAAGCCCTTAGCTCCAGGCACACTGCAGCTGTTCAAGGCATCCCAAGGGGAGTACAAAAGTGCAACAACATGGCAGCTTTCACAGCTTTTTCCTTGGCACCATCCCTATACCTAGGCTGATTTATCTGCCTAGGGTTAGGGTTAGCGTTCAGCCTAGGGCTTGGATTTCTTTAACCAGGAAGCCCTGAGTTCCAGGCTTACTTCATCTGCCAAAGGCATCCCAAAGGGAGTGCAGAAGTGCCACAACATGGCTGCTTTCACGGCTTTTCCCTTAGGAAGAACCCTAATACCCGGCTGATTTACCTTCCTAGGGTTACTGTTAGGCTTAGGCCTAGGACTTTTAAAACCAGGAAGCCCTGGGCTCCAGGCACACTGCAGCTGCGAAAGGCATCCCAAGGGGAGCGCAAAAGTGACGCAACTTGGCTGCCACCACTGATATTTCCATGAGACCATCCCAAACCATTGGTTGATTTTCCTTCCTAGGCTTAAGGTTTGAGTTACGCCTAGGGTAAGGGTCTATTAACCAGAAAGCCCTGAGTTCCAAGAACACAGCAGCTGCGAAGGACTAGCCAAGAAGAGCGCAAAAGTAGCACAACATGCCTGCCTCCACAGCTTTTTCCTTGGGGACATGCCTAATTCCTGGCTGATTTGCCTTTCTCGTCTT